>NW_015387204.1:680749-751251 GCF_001527695.2 Protobothrops mucrosquamatus
GATGGAACAACCTGCCTCCAGAAGCGGTGAATGCTCCAACACTGGAAGTTTTTAAGAAGAAACTGGACAGCCATTTGTCCAAAATGGTATAGGGTTTCCTGCCTGAGCAGGGGGTTGGACTAGATGACCTCCAAGGTCCCTTCCAACTTTATTATTATTATTATTATTAACATGGGGAAAAATAAAATGTAAAATATACTTGAAAATTCCAGGATGGCTTTCAACAACGGAGGCATTTGTACATCCAAATTTAGTTAATTTTGAAAAAAATTGGACATACAGAGATATTCTAAATTCTGAAGGGAACTTAAAATCTAAACAAGAAATGGAAAATCAAGATATTAATCTATCGTGGTATGCATACTTACAAATGCGATGTTAAACTGTATGGATTCTATAAGGAGCAAAACTTGTTTGATAAGATATTATTAACCTCTGATGAGAAATTAATTAAGAAAATTTATAATTTTCTATTGAGCTTGAAAATGGAAAGTGAACAAGTTAAAAAAAACAATGATAATATGGGCAAAAATTTTTTGGGATATAACATAGAATTAGAAAAATGGCAAAACTTGTGGGAAAGAAATTATAAATTTACAATGTCAACTTCTTATAAAGGAAACTTATATAAAATGTTTTATAGATGGCACTTGCCACCAGCAAGATTAGCAAAAATGTTTAAAAACATGTCAGATAGATGTTGGAAATGTAAACACAAGTCAGGTACTTACCATGTTTGATGGACATGTGCCAAAGTAAAGAGTTATTGGAAAAAAATACGTGGCTAGAAAAGTTATTGGGAAAACATATAGATTTTAAACCTGAACTTTTTTTATTAGGTATAATGCCAGAAAAGACTGATAAACAAAGCATATATTTGATTTTACATGTAATAACAGCAGCAAGAATTATATTTGCACAATACTGGAAAAATGAAGAAATACTATCAAATGAAGAAATAATTAAACAAAATACTAGAATGTGCGGAGATGGACAGGCTTACTTTGAGATTGAAACAAAAAAAAGAAACAGAATATTATCAAACGTGGGACTTATTTTATCTATGGCTAGAGAAAAGAATAAAGGATTAAGAATTAAATCTGTATTAGTGAATGTAAAACTCAGACAACACGTTTGTTGAACAAGTACTATTGAATGCTTGAAAAAAATCAATAATTTTTTAATAAAAAAACAAAGTTACAATGGCACTGAAAAATGTGACTTATGGCCGTTTTTCAGAGGACCTTTGTAGCATCTCCATCCTCACGTAATCAAACTTTAGATACTTAGCAGCTGACTCATATTTATGACCACTATTTGCAACCTTCTGACAAGCAAAGTCAATGGAGAAGCCAGATTCATCTAACAACCAGTTTACTAACTTATTAACTGCGGTGATTCACTTAACAACTGTGGCAAGAAAAGTCGTAAAATGGGGCAAAATGTATTTAACAAATGTCTCACTTGACAACAGAAATGTTGGGCTCAATTTTGGTTGTAAGTCGAGGACACCTGTATAATTAACCTTTATTTTACCTGTCTATGGAGATTCTCAGTCATCTAGGTCATGGTTTATCCCAAAGGTGCTTTTTTTTCAGGAGGCAACTGGACTTTCTTGTGTTTCTTTTGAAGACATTTTGTTTCTCATCCAAGTAGCTTCTTCAGCTCTGACTGGATGGTGGCAAATGGAAGGATTTATATTCCTTGCAGACAGCTGGTCATTTACATTCTTTTTAGAGAGTCATTGAAACCATTTTGGAGGTTTACCTGTGTCCTCAGGGTCACCTGTGAGGTGCAAATATGTGTGTGGAGACTTCTTGGCTGCAGGATGTTTTCTGCCCTGTGTCCCTTCACTGTTGAAGACAGGCACACACTACTGGGAATGAGTCTGTGAATCTCAAACTGATTTTACCTGTACACATTTTTTTCACTTTTGCAATAGATTTCTTCCATTGTCAATAGCTCATCTGTGGCCCTGTAACAGTTAAACTACTTCTTGGGATAATTAATGAATTGGTAAACAAGCATATAAACTAGGCTGATCTTCCAGCATATTTTGGAAGTGGCAATTGGATGTGTAAAACCAAGCCTTAATCACACCAGAAGATTAAAAAAAATCTGTTGCTGAATGAGCTGTATTTTGAGTTCAAACTTTGAATGAGCACCCTATAAATCTAGTCATATCGACATTGTTCATTATCTTTCTGAGCAGCCATTTTAGTAATGTGCTAGAGGGAATGGAGGGGAGAATAGATAGAACTTTGTATTGGAGGAAGAATGGGAAGAACACTTTTAGTGTTTTATTTACAGTGCTACACTCTGAAAGGCCTTATATGTCAAAGAAGTTCTTTATTAAATATCAACAAGATACCCAGCAAATAGTAGCTGGAAGTGAGATATCCTACATGGAGTTGTGAAGTATGTAACAAAGTCACAGTAGGAAGACAAAGAATCAAGCAAATGTTTCAGGAAGATCACTTTAATTACTTCAGATGCATTGGTTCAAAAATACTGTTATAGCAGGATGTAGGCCAGCATTTTCAGCACCATTTTTTTTGTTCATTTTTATGCTGTCAATCTCCCTGTCTGGTTGGTTGTTTCATATTGTCTGTATTGTTGTTGTTTTTTAAAAAAAACACTTTTGGTGTTCCAGCTGCTGAAGTTTGTACCAGAGAAGAGTGATATTGACCTGTTGGAAGAACATAAGCATGAAATTGATCGCATGGCGAGAGCAGATCGTTTCCTCTATGAAATGAGCAGGTGCATATAATTTTATACTTAGGTCTGTTTGCATGTGATGGAGAATAAAAAGAAGACAGAAAGGGAGGGAATATAATAATGTCAATTAACTTTTTCTATAGATGAACATGGGGGTGCTGGCTAAGTGATTAAGATGCTGGGTTTGTCAGCAGCTCAGGTTCAAGATCTGAGTGCCATACAACAGGGTGAGCTCCTGTTTTCACCCCAGCTCCTGCCTACCTAGCAGTTTGAAAGCATGCAAACGCAAGTAGATAAATAGGTACCACTTAAGTGGGAAGGTAACAGAGCTCCATGATGTCATGCTGGCCACATGACAGTGGAATGGCGCTGGCTCAGTGGCGTTGGATGGCGCTGGCTCAGTGGCGTTGAAGTGGAGATGAGCACCACCCCTTATAGTCAGCAACGCCAAGCGGAGCAAAATCCGCAAGGACTCCTTTACTTTTTTACAGAAGAATATAGCCCTCATAATTCCTAGACAATATGACCTTGCTAACTCACAATTATGGAAGTTAAATCGAATAAGTTGAGAATACCCAGATGGGAATGGCGGATACAGTACAATATTTCAAACAATATCATTGTAGCTTGGAAATTCTTAGTGATTACATAGCTGTGTTTGTCAATGAAATTCTGTCACCTGCTTTTTCTATCTAAATTATATTAAAATATCATGCATTTGAGTAACAGACTCTACCCCATGTGAATTGCTATGTTGTGTAGTGGAATTGGGAAGCTTGAGGCTCAAGTTAGTGATGCTAAGAGTGACCCTTGTGTAAAATACTGGAAATATACTGGGAAAATATTTCTTTCATTGAACTAGAAACTTCTTCCTCCTCTTTTTCCTTTTTTCCTCAATATCTTTTCTTCTTTAGGGAAATACAAATGCATGATTGATCCTTGGCTGCAAGACATTGTCTCCAGGCAGAGCAGCTGATAGCATTTTTTTTATATTCAGGGATTTCTGTTGTTCTAGTAATAAAATATACATTGAATAAAAATGGATTGGTCTTACAGGTATTCTGTTTTGTTGAAATGCAGCTCAGATCTCTGGCTCCTTTCTTTCTAGGATTGACCACTACCAACAAAGACTTCAGGCATTATTCTTTAAGAAGAAGTTTCCAGAGAGGCTTGCTGAAGCTAAGCCAAAAGTGGAAGGTAAGTTATTTTCTTTACAAACAGTAGCATATTTCAGGTGTCAGAGGTGTCATCCTGCCCAAGGAATGCTGTGTACTGAAGCATTCTGTGCAAGCTTAAGCAGAATAAAATCAGTGCCACTATAGTTTGTGTTATGAATTGAACAGCCTGAATTTTCTAGCTCTTTGGCAGGATCCCAGTTTCTTAATGGGTTGGTTGGAGCTTAACAGTCCTGGGGAGTGCATCAAGATTATTGTAGAAGAAAGCTTGTCACAATCCTTCCTTCATTGACAATCTCATTTTCTAGTAGCAATGAGAGGGTTGAGGATGGAGCAGGCAGGGAGTGCAGGTTCCCCACTTTGGCTGTATGCAAAATCTCTTTAGTGAAATACCTGTGTCTCCCAAAAGCTTTTTCTGCAGAATTAGAACCACCCAAACAAACACATTCAGTGGACTATTTCCCCACTCAGTATTGCACTTCCTGTGTTGAAAAGTGAGAGAAGAGCTTTGGCTTTAGAAAAATATAGTATGCATTGTTAGGGGGATCCTTCCCCTACATTCTCCCTTTCAACTATCATCATTCCAGTATGTTACTCTAAGGCAGCGGTTCTCAACCTATGGGTCGCGACCCCATTTGGGGTCAATCGACCATTTCACGGGGGTCGCCAAGCAAGGCTGTCCGCCATTTTTTCCCCTTTTCCGGCGGGTGCCTTACCTCCCTTGAGCTGGGCCAGCTGGTGGTCGGCCTGCTCCGTCTCTGCCGCTTGCCAGCTACACCTCGGCCGGCGCAGGGGGCGGAACCACGCATGCGTGGCGCTCCCGGGCAGGGAAAGTCCTCGACTTACGACCGGTTGGGTAGTCCTCGACTTACAACCAGTTTAGTCCTCGGCTTACGACCGGTTTAGTCCTCGACTTATGACCGGTTTAGTCCTCGACTTACGACTGGTTGGGGTCGCGGCATTGAAAAGGTTGAGAACCACTGCTCTAAGGGCACTTCTTGTTTCTTTCAGCTATTCTCCTGGCTTCCAGAGAGCTCATCCGCAGCAAGCACCTGAAGCAGCTCTTAGAGGTTGTGTTGGCCTTTGGCAATTACATGAACAAGGGACAAAGAGGAAATGCATACGGCTTTAAGGTTTCCAGCCTGAATAAGATTGCAGACACCAAATCTAGCATAGATAAGTAGGTTCACTTACTGATGATAAATCTTCAATACTGTACTTCAGTTAAAAAAAAAAGTTTTAAGGGAGTTTTTGTAATATAAAAAAACAATTAAAATTCAGCCTATTAATTTTGTACATCATATATAAGCATCCACATCTGAAAAGATTTTACATTAAAAGTGGTTACAGTCCATATAATTAATTTTGGCGCAAGCTTGAAACAGAGAAAATAGCTTTGTATCAAAAGGATATTTCTGCTAGTCTTGAAATATAATGACAGTTACTCTAGGTAGAACTAAAAGACAGCAATGTTTTTCAAACTGAAAAAAAAATCTCGGCAAGGCTAAAATTATTAATGATATGTGTGCAATTTTGAGCTGAAATTTTTTAGCACACTCATGAGAATTTACAAAAAAGCCCAACTCATTTTCAGGGGATAGTAAACTATTTCAAATCTAAGAGGCAGAGTATTTCTCTTTGTATAAATAGCCAGCACTTTCTTTTGGAATTGTCTTTGCTGCTACAAGAAACTAGTGATGGTTCATGATCTCTGTAGCTATTTTACTCCACAGTGCTTCTATCCAATGACACTTGATGATTAGAAAGAAATGTTTTGTTTTTCATTTTGAAAGCATCCATAAATGTATGTATCATCCTTCCATATCACTAGGAGTGAACTTGTTGGGGTTTTTTGCAGCATAAAAATTTTAAAAGAAGAAAGGAAGTCAGATTCTCTTGAAGGCTATTAGGAATGTTAATTTTTCTAAGCCAAATTACCAGCACCTCTTTCCTGTTCTTCCAAATTGTTCCACTTTCACAGCCGGGGAATGGGGTTCAGAAGATAGGAACTTTCATCCCCAAATAAAAACTATCTCAGGGATCTGAGCAAAGGCAAGACTCTTCATTTGGAAATTACACGCACAAATAAAACAATATAGCCATTGAATAGTCTTCTTGGAGGCTTGGGGTATTTTGCTGGGAGACCTTTGTACTTTGTACAGTGTTTCTTCTGTTGTTGAGTCATTTGCAAATAATCATTTGAGTCTTCAGGGCAGAGGTGGGAACATCTAGTCCACCAGATGTTGTTGAAATGCAGCTCCCAGAATGTCAAGGGTGCTGGCAGTCATCATACACATCACATCTGAAGACAAAACTTTCCTCACTCTTACTTTCGCACAAAACATGTGAAATATTAAATTAATAAAAGCATTTACATGGCTGCTTGGTCAAATAAAATGGCTCGGGTGGTGTCCAAAAAGGGAAGAGAAATCAAGCCAAGTAAAAAAACAATACTTACCATTAAACCCTAGCAAAACAATAAAATGGCAATCAGAGTTGAAATATACTGTAGCTCCTCAGATTGAAGACTCTACTCAGTCTGACCCAAAAGCCTGGGGAAGTAGCTATTACAGCAATTTTATTTTAAAAATGTGGATGTTAGACTAAGAGTTTGATTTCATTTTAAGCTTTTCAGATACAGCATGATAATTACCCTTATGATCTTGTTTCCTGTCTCTTTTATACCTATTTCTCTTAGGAATATTACATTATTACATTATTTGATCATGATCTTTGAAAAGAATTACCTAAATGTGCTTGACATACAGTCTGAACTGCAAAATCTTCCGGAAGCAGCCAAAGTCAAGTAAGTATCATTTCTTGCCATTTGGCTAAGTTCAACTGTTCTCATTGCAGCCTGTCCAGAATTATTCTGTGAGATGAGTAGACCTTACATTTGACCACCCATCTCACTCACAGAGCAACTCTAGGTGATGTATAATGAGAACATATCAGATATTAAACTGATACTTTATAAATAAATAAAGTGGTGCTGCTGCTAAAGTAATGATGGGTGATTATGATGAGATGTGTTTATGGTCTATAGATCAGCATTCTGTGTAAATGGGACATAAACAGAAGCAAATATCATAATTATCAGTCAAAAATATAATGAACTTTAGAAAATCATTTTCAGATTAAAGTGCTTGACCACAAGAGTTTTTGACTTTTAATCAATGAATACATTTATAATTCACTTAGTTAATAATGAAAAATATTCTTGAGTATTGCTGAGAATAAATATTCTATTTCAGAATGTGTAATTCTAAACAGGAAATGATCTAACAAAAGTGCCCAGCATGAGATGGGCCATAACAATTGGATTGCAATACATTAATTTATAGATTAATATTGAATAATTAAATATGTAATAAGTATTAATATTCTTAGTAGCCCATGAATTATAAATAAAGAGAGCATATTTTACTTGCTTTTTAAAATGTGAGAATATCCCAAAGTGAACATTTGTCAGGTGAATAATATTAAAATTGTACATCCATCTCAGTATCTTTTAAATATGTTCTGTAGTCTTTAGTGCTTAAAATATTGCAGAATTATGAATCAAAGAAGAACCAAAGCCTTATGATAATATCAGAGCATTCCCATAATAACTTTAATAGCTTTTGAGCACTTGGATTCGGTAGAAAAACAGAAAACAAAATATGACCATTGATGAAACTGAAAGTCAGGATTATTTTTTTTATAAAATTAACAATAGCAATCAGTTACATCAGTAAAGGATACCTTAAATTTTGTAAGTTCCTGTTCCAGTTATTCCTTTTCACTAATTTAAAGATGTTGTTTGATTCATAGTGTGATTTTCTGCTATTGTATCTGAAAGTAAATGTTAGATATATGAAGGTCAATAAATCCTAGTGATTTCAGAAGGACTAAAGGACATCAAGATAACTGTACCAGTTCTTTATTGCCTTACTTTGGAGCATGTTGATGTTTTGAACTGTGCTTATTTCATACACAGTTCTGGTTTTAGCTCATGCATGAATCTGATATATAGTGTTGGTATTCCAAGCATTAATTTCATTTTATATGCTAATGTGTAACCCTTCTACTTCTAGAAAAAAATTAATGAACAAAATGTATTAAGTTAACAAGCACAAAGAAGCAACCTAACCTAACCTAGATAAAGTATAATTAAATCAGGAAAAATATCAAAAGTTTTTCGCCTTTCACAAAAATACATTAAGATCCAATACATTAAGATCCAAACATTTCTGCCACAATTCCTATAGTAAATCTGGGGTGGGGGGATACCAAAGAATAGCCAGTATTAAGTCCAAGGAGCATTTATCTAGGGAAAAATATCTATAATAAGTACTGGAGGTTATTGTATTAATTTTCTGAAGTTTATAAGATGGCGAACAGTATCTTCTATTGATATTTTTTCCATTCAAAATTCTAACATATACTAATAACAGTGCTGGACTGTTTAATAGAATAACAGAGTTGGAAGGGACTATGTATGTCTTCCAGTCCAATCCCTTGCTCAAGCAGGAGATCCAATACAATTTCATTTCAGACAAGTGGTTGTCCAATCTCTTCTTAAAAACATCCAGTGTTGGAGCACCCACAACTTCTGAAGACATGTCTTTTGAGTGATCAATCATTCTGTCAGGAAATTTCTCTCCAAGGCTTCCATTCTAAGATTCAGTCTAACTTCAGTTCATTCCCCAGAACAAACGTTTGCCACACTGAAATCTGCCCCCAAAGTTTAACCAATTTAGCCTATTTTGATCAGTTATGTATCTTAAATGGGACACATAATTATGTTGATTTTAACATAATTGGAAGAAATTAAAGATTAAAAAAAAATACTTGAAGCAGCATCTAGGAACAGTGGAGAAACTGCAAAGCTGATGAAAGCATTTGCAGTATGTCCATGCTTTCTGGTCTCAATCCAGACATGGTTGAATGTTACTATCTCTGACAGCATGCTTTAAAAAAAACTAAATAAGCAGGCAGCAACTTTAATGAGATGTCTATTAAAACAACTGTATTTTTTTATACTTGCACAGAAGGCTAAAAGGGTTACAGCTGTTTTGAATAAATGCTGTTCCTATCCTTTGCATTTGGAAACATCATTTCCAAATCAATTTGAGAGCACACACAGCCCTAAAAAATAGTTAATTGTTGGTATAAGGAGTATTCATGATCTGAGTCAGATGGATCTCCTGGAGCTACCTTCTTTTGTCTTTTAAGCAATTAACAATTAATAACATTTCTATTACGCCTTTCCACAATAGGGGCTTAGAGGGACTGGCAATATGGTTATTTTTATTTTTAGAAATTAATCAACATGGAATCAACTAAATAAATACAAGAACACCAAATAACAGCAAACAAGGACTGCTGTGCTTCATTTAAGCTGGTTAGATGAAAAGGCTTAGTTGTCATAGCTCTGGTAGCCTGCCTCCTATGTGCAGCTATCTGAGGCCAAATCTCATATTTTTGAAGAATCTAAGTGTTCTCTTAAAAGCCAGTGAACAGCAGAATGGACATGTCTCTCTGTTCTGCTAGTATCTGCTGGGGGGCTGGTGTTGGGGGGAAAATAAGACACTGGAAGGACAGATGGTTGTCTTTACTTCAGCAATTCCTCTACCATCCTTATAACATTGCACTTTTGTTTTAAACCACTCTCTGTCTCCTTGCAGCCTAGTGGAATTGGAGAAAGAAGTTAATAATATAAAGACTGGGTTGAAAGCTGTTGAAGCTGTAAGTATGTCATAGTTTCTAAACACACTACTTTAAAAATGCCCACCAGGGTGTTTTGTTGGGAGAAGAAGGAGCTTTTCTTTCTTGTCAAGCTAAAGCCTGTTTCTCTGAGACCATTCCCTACCCCTCACCCCTATATCTCTTGCGAAAGCTGATGTGATGATATTAACAGATGTGCAGGGAAGTTTGTTTGATCTGGGCTGTGAGCAAGGGAACGGCAATTTGATAAACTGTGCTAATTCAAATGTTGAAAACTTTTTTCTTCTTTCAGAGACTTTTAGTCTCTGAGCAGGTGTTAGATGTGGTCTCTTTGGACAGGTTTACACAGGCAGGGTGTAGCCTAAGCATTAAGGCATTTATTACCTGCCAGAATGATTGCCAAGTAGGGAGAGAGTAGGCAGAGCAAGTCTGAAAGGAGATAGCCACCTTGCTGTACAGCCTTACCCAACCCAGTGCTCTTCATATGTATCAATCTTTTATTCCACAGAATTATTGAGTTACTTGAAGGACTGAAGTCCAACACACCTAGAGGGGCCCCCAATGGGGGAAGGCTATCATATAGTTTTAAACCAGTTGTTACATTAAGAAGTAAACACAACTGCTTCCGACTCAAAGCCTTTAAACATGATTCTTTTTTTCCCAGTAGAATGCATTTTGCCCTTTTAATGTCTTAACAGAATCTTGTATGTGATATAGTTGCATAGATTGTAGGGAGCTCTCTAAGATCAGTCCAAATATGGCTAGCATTTATACAGATTGTCAGGCAGGACTCTTTTGTCTCCCTTTCTGCAGGCAAATGCTACCTTATGAATGAACCATGGCATTTCATGCCATTTCTGGATTTTCTATAGTTCTTACATACCAATTGTGTAGGGGGAAAAATCCATTGTAATTTGTTTTTAAAATAAAGGTTTGGGATATTGCAACCTTGTCTTTTAGGGAGTATCTCAGTCTTTGAATAGTCTTTCTATTTTCTGAATTGCACAGGCTCTGGGATAATTTCTGTGGGATCACACTGAACTCATAAGGAATGGAGCCAGCCAGCTTTTGCAAACAGAAAGACTTAGTCATACAGGATTCTTTAGGGTATTGCAAATGCATGAACTGAGGGTAGGAGCTACAGCCAGTAACATCTTCTTTCTCATTTTATCTGTCTTGGGCCTTCTGTGTGGCCTTCCTTTAGTCATGGTTCTTGCCTGTGACTTGAGACTGCTAGATTAGTTTGCAATACCAAACATCCTTTTAAGATTAAATATTTGCAGCAAGTTGAGAGCATTTTAGAGACTTATCATTTTATTTATTTTCTCTTGCTGAATTACTTGACTGCAAACACTTTTTTTCAGTAATTTCCTTAAGAGAGTTGGTGCAGTCCTCTGGAGATAGAACAATGAAATGTTAATGCCAAGCTTTACTTTATGTTTACTTCATGTTTCATTTGTAAGGAATGATTCTAACACAGGACTGTAACATATACCCAGTCACCATATAATGGGTGAAGTAGCCTTTGGTGGTGCTCTGTATTAGTAGACAGGATATATTCAAAGTACAGAATAGCACTTTTTTCTTAGAGCTATAAATACCATGCTCCCCTGTGAGGTTACTTAGGAAGAATTTTTTATATGGGAAAGTTATAACAATTCCTTGTTTTCACTCCTTTCTTCCTCTGTGAGATTTCAACTGATTGAATTAAATCATTTTTATTTGCTGCTATTCTGTTTATCTACAAATGGCATTTTAATCCTTACTGTTAGACAAAGAGATATTTAGCAGGGTTTTTTTACTATATAAGTGAGGACTCGGCTAGATTAGAGGACTCATCTCTCACTTAGATTAGTCCTCACTTGTAAAAAAAAATGGGTAAAGACCTCCTTGTCTAATAATAAAGTTTAAAATGATTAGCTGCAAGTACACGGAAGTGGCATCAATTCCTTGCTTCTCTTGAAGGATAATAAACCTTACAGTATTACAGATCAGGGATTTATTTCCAAGCATCTTTAGTCCCTGTTAGACCCATTCAAACTTCCTTTTAACTTACATTCAGAGTAAATTTTGAGATTCATTCCAAATTCCACTGTCAAGTTTAAATAATACCTTGTTGCTCTTCAAGCTGCACACCCTTGACTCATAAGCCCTCAGAAAAAGTATTTGAATGGGAGATGCAGGCATCTTTCCTTTCAATAAGGGGGAAAAATATCATTCTAGAAGATATTAAAAAGTACCTCCAATTCATTAAGTGCTTCTCAACGTGTGTGTTTTAATATGCATTTTAAAGCCAAATATTATAGGAAGTCAAGCAGTGGCAAACAGGTGGTCAGTTTGTTTGCTAATCCTGAGAAGGTAGTTCTCAAACACTAAGTGTACTGCTTGACAAATTCTCTTTTCTAGGCCCATCTTCCAGAACAGGCAGAAAGAACTTTGTGTCCAAGCAACTCTTTTAAATAAAAGCGTGAGATTGCAAGATGCAATTCTTGAATGGCATGCCACTTACTCTCAACTTAGCCAGTGTCCTTGCGGTACCTTCCCCTTCTTCTTGGCCAAGCATTTTATCCCATTCATGCACCAGTTCCTTTCCCTCCCATATCACTTTATGATTATTATAAAACTTGGCAGCCAACATCTCCCTGTGTAGCTCATTCATTTCACTCTTTTGGGGGTATGTAAAAAGTAGCACTGTAACAACAATAGAAGGCCCTTGTTGGGAGGAGACGACAGGGAAAGCGAAGAGAAAAAAAAGGCGCAACTGTTGACTGCATTCCAACATGTTCTCACCACAGTCCTAGCACTGACAGTGGAGAGGGTTTTTCAAGGCCCCTTCTTACAAACATCAGACTAAAAATAGGTTTACAGTCAGCTGCTCACAGAGGCACTTTGTAATCCCTCGCTTCCCAGGGCTGGCAGCACCATTTAAAAATGAGATGTGAGCCTAGCTTTGAGAAACTTCACAGACTACAGCCAGCAAAGCAAAGTAAATCAAAATGGAAAGCTGTAAACCCTCGCTTCTCTTTATGAGGATTGCTGCCAAGGCATCAGCTCTCCTGCCAATGGCATTTGTAACTTTTATGGGATTGACTTCACTGTAAAACCGTTCGACAAACAGTAGAAAGCAGGATTTTTAAACACATGTCTTAAGTTGGGTGCTGTCTATAACAATGCAGTGTTGGTTTCTAAGCTTTTCCTCAAGGCAAAGGATAAAATAAACAGTGTTCTAAACAATGCTCTCCAAAGGTGCTTATTCCAGTCAAAACTGAAAGCAATAAATAAGCCATGATTGTAAGAAAGCCATCAATATTTGCTACCTCAGCTTAGAGGAAAAGAACAGAGGAGTAGATAAAAAGAAGCAATGCCTAATAATTGCCAAACAAAATACTGTTGTAGCATTGGGGAACGAAGTCCTGTTGCTTGGATAAAGATGTGCTAATGGATCCAAAGTCAAGCCTCAGGGATTTGTTAGAAGTAGCATAGGCATGTATCTTAATACCCAGAAACTCATTGTTAGTCAAAGTAGGCAATAATGAGTTAGATAAACCAAGTTGTTAAAGGTATAGGCAGCTTACTCTAATTCTACAATTTTCTGGATTTCCTGCCTTAAATATAATCAGATTCTTCACCTTCTTTTTCATGAAATCAAATTCTTAATGCTTGCTTATAAATCCATTTTTCTCCAGGATCAATACACAAAGAGATCATCTTAAAAACTTGTGGGGTAAATAAAATTGTGTGGGATGGATGAGATCAAGGGAGATTCAATCCAGTTCTCCTTAATCTGCACTCCTAAACTACTATTGTGTCAAATTTGAATCATGAGATCAATTTCCAGACTTCTAGTGGAGTCCTCTGGCAAAAAGATTTTCTCAAAACCTTCATTTTGAGGGGGAAAAATGTGACAAAAGCAGCAAACGTAATCTCAAAATCTAATGAGTTTATTATTCTGATTTGTTGGGATGATGGTGGTAGAAATTAATGTTCTGTTCTAGGCTATGCAGAAATTAGAATTTAAGTGAGTAAATTTAAGTGGTAAACTTTGCTAGGAAGCAACAGTCTTGCAAAGAAGGGGATAACAACTATGTTTGAAATTGTCCTTGACTGACCTCCTGAGGTCATTCAGAATATTTGCAAGTGTTTTTTTTTTTTTTTTAAGAAATGTTCAGACAACCTGAATCATAGTAGGATGGGGTCTTTCATGTTGTTAAAACTGGAAAGAAAAGTAAAACGATATTGCGTGTCAGCAAGCTAAGATGATTAAAGACCTGGAGACAAAAAACATATGAAGAACAGTTGCAGGAATTTGGTATGGCTAGTCTAGAGAAGAGAAAGTTAGGGGTGACATGATAGCAATATCCCAGTATTTGAAGGGCTGCCACAAAGAGGAGGGGGGTCAGCTTATTTTCAAAAGCACCAGAAGGCAAGATAACATCACTGTGTCTCAGGACATGCCTCCTGCAGCTTTTGAAGCAAAAGAAAGTGGTCATCCACTTCTGGTTTGGTGTGATGTGTGAACTTAACCAATTGTGGTTTTCAATAATTCTAGTTAAACCAAGCTGGTGATTTGGATATGGGAATTATTTTTAAATGGGTTCAGTTGTCATTTTTCAGTGTTTCTTCCAAAGTTTAAGTGTTATCTTTTTATATTGTTATCTATCTTGCTAGCTACCCATTCCCTGTTCCAATTTTTTTCTTTCCTTAGGAGCTAGATTATCAGAAGAGGCGTATGCGAGAACCAGATGATAAGTTCGTCCCGGTCATGAGCGACTTTATCACAGTAGCCAGTTTTAGTTTTTCTGAGCTGGAAGACCTTCTGAATGATGCAAGGGATAAGGTAAGAAATACTTTTATTTATTTTTTTCAATCAGTATTTCATGGGAATAGTTGTTTTCACCAGGCAGTAGAATGAATAAAAATGGACTTTCAGTTCTACAAACAACCCCTTTCAAGACATTTTCTTGTTATCCTTGTCTGTTTCTAAATCTTGTTCATTCTTAGTCGCTGAGAGTGATCTGGTCATGCTTTGGACTCAGCCTTGAACTGAATTGGGGGACTTCCAAATTGGAATTGGGGGACCTCCAAAATTTCCCATGAAAAGGTGTCTCCTAAATATTTCAAAGCTGTAATTCCAAATCCCTCTGGCCCTTTAATCCACTATTAATTTTTGCTACATATTTAATAATAATAATAATAATAATAATAATAATAATAATAATAATAATAATAATAATAATAATAATAATAATAATAATAATAATAATAATAATAATAATAATATATTCTTAAAACTTTCAATATCAAATTTACATCATTATCTTTTAAGGAGAAGTGAACTCACCTGATAAATATAGTAACACCTTCCCAGTCTGAAGGGTCTTAATCTCTCCAATATACGTTTTAAAAAAATAAATAAAAAGTGATTAAGATATAAGACTTACTCAAGCATAATCTCCATAAAGGTAGTTTTGCAAGTTTGAGCTTGATATAAATCCCAACTCACAACCACTTCAATTATAAGCTGACTATTAAAACAGTTTTCGTGGTCTGCTCATAAGGAGTGGCTGTCTGGAGTCACATGGATGATCTCAATGATCTCTCCTTTGTTCTGGAGAGATTAGGCCAACTCTTATCCAGCATTCAGTGGTAATTGCTCCCACAAAGCCAGCAAAGCGTCCACTTGCTATGGCACTTTTAGGAAGTAAGATACTTATTTCCAATGAAACATTTTTGTTTTAAAAAGTGTATGGTTCTGTCATTGTTTTACCTGATATACAGATCAGTATGTAATTGTTAAAAATAAGTTGTACATTTATTTCTTGCCCAACCCTAACTCCAGTGAAATCTAGTTTTATTCATTTTGAGGGGAATCACAATATTGCAGAGTTTCAGAATTCCTGCCATAGATTATTGATCTGAAACATTGATTTCATCAAGCACACAAGTGTGATACAGTTCAGTTAATACACTGGGTTTTTAAAAAGGGGTCTGCTGTCATATTTCAACAACCTAAGGAATTCTACTTTTATGATTGAATATGTTATGCTTTCATTTCCTTATCTGGTGGTGATGATCCTACTGGCTAGTGTAATCAAACTATCCAGGTGAACCTGTTGTAGGCTGGTTCTGATGAGTAAATAAAGGATTAAAAGCAAAGAAAAAGATATATAAATTATTGGTGTTATCTGTATTGTTCTTGTTCCAAGAAAAGCAGGAACATATGCCAACTTCCTAGCATATTACCCCAATCCAAACAGGACACTTCCTTCTGAACTGCTGTATTTCATGTCCCCAAAGGCAGCTTTTAACTTAACTAGAGAATAGACTATTATTTGCTCCTGACTAGAAGTTGGCACTATGCCCATAAGTCCCGAGGGTGAGGAAGAAACCGATAAAGAAAAGTTACAATAGCATGAAAATGTTTGAAGAATATGTCATAATGCAAATAAGGTGTGAGAATGGCATTTTTTCCTTCTTTGCTAAAGTAATAAAGACTGTTAAACAACGTAAGTATACTGTTCCTTTTTTCTCCTTTATGCTAGCATAAAAGAGAAAATGTGGTGTTAAAAAAAGACAGAAATCCTATTATTATTTGGTTATTAGATTTTATGATGGCCAGTTATGATTTTAATTGCTTTTTTTTTTTAGAACAGAGAGGAGGAGTTTGTTTGTAACTTGTGAATGTTCTGTTCTTGGAACTTAATTTCAGCCCCATTTTGAAGACTCCCTAATTGTTTCTCAGTGTAGCATGATTCCTTTGAACTGCACCATCACATCTCATAACAAGTACACATAAGCAGAATTAGCTGTCTGTTTTCTGACCTGCTATTCTTGCTATGTGTCGTTTGATGTGTGGCTCTAATCTAGATTTGACTTATTACAGATTGATTTACATCATCATGTACATCATTTACATTCTTTTTTTCAGTCTGAGAAGTACGCAGAATACAGAAAAGTAAAAACAAGATAATTCTTACCTTCCAGCTTACAGTTCAGAGGTCTTTCTATATAAGTTGTACTATTAATGTGACAGCCTGGCAACCCTAATTGGCCTCAGTTTCTATGGGTCTGGCCTTTGATCACCTTAAGCCATCTCATCCTTTCTTTCTTACTTGAAAGTTCTTCCTGAGCCATTGTAATCCCACCACAGTTTAGTGGTGGCTAAAATTGTTAGCATTTTCCACTCCTTATAAAGGAAGTACAGTATTATGTGGTAGTATGATCAGTCAGTTTTAATTGTTCATATATTCCTGTACCTACATGAAGTTCTTGGTAGGAATATCTTTATCTTGGAAGGAAAAAGGAGATGGAGTTATTCACTTTTCCCTTCAAAAAGTCCTACTCACTCATATGGGCAAAAATTTTGTCAGCCACAAAATACATAAGAGAAGAATGAAAGCCAATACAAAATATCATTGTGCAGACCAAATTTGTCTGTGTGTAGCAAAGATTTAGTTAGTTATGATAAGTCTAAGAAGATACATCTCAGGTGGAAAAGAGAACAAAGAAGAAATAGACAAATAAGATAAACAATTTCTGAAAAGAAAATAAAGAAGGAGGATAAGAAGACTGTAGCATGGCAGTAGCATGCACAGCTGACATTTCTTCACCAGCTACTGTTTCTTTGCTTCTGTTCTCACAAGTTGGGTGGTTCAATTAAGTGATAGGTTTATATCCACTGAAAGATGACTACATCCTGCCACCATGAAATGAAGTCTTCAGACTCTGAGTAATTTCAGGAAAACCAGTAGTCCACCCAATTGTGGTCTCGGTTGATGATGCCACTACATGGGTCCCAATTTGAACTTTGCCAAAGCAGCAGAAATAGTCAGCTGCTAAATCCAGTCCTGTTATATTTTGTATCCTGGGACAGGACAGAATGTTTTGCTCTCCCTGTTGTTTTAGAAAATTATGCCATAGCTCTCTCTTCTCCAGTGGGGAAGAAGTTTGTCTTGCAGTGTAGCCATCACAAGGTCAGTGCAAACATGAAAGAGACTCTTCATTTGAAAATGAAGAAACGAAAATGTTATAAAAATAAAATAAGCATTGTATTTTATATGGTTTTACTCAGAAGTCATGTTTTTTTATCTTAAAGAAACAAATACGTTATTTCAAGCTGTCAAACATCTGTCTTTTAGTTCTGGGCTAATATAGTATTAACTTGAACCCTAGAGTACACAGGGCTTTGCTTCCCAGACCCTTCACTTTTTGTTTGGTTTTTCTTCATTAAAAGGACCTTTCTTCTTGATCTTTTTTTTTAAAAAAATATTTATTTCTGGACTGCGTAGCCCATAGGACTAAAATATATAACTGGCAAGCTGAAAGGAACAGTGAAGGACAGGAGCCAAAATGTACAGACTCTCAACAAAAAGCCCTGGCTTTAGTGGCAATGTTACCTGTTGACTGAATTGGGTTTCCAAAGTAACTGGGAAGAGAGAGATCATTCTTAAGCTAAAATTTTCCCTCGCCAGATTTCAACTGCCTTGGGATCCACTTTTGAGCCATGACTTGTATGTGTTTCCTTTTAGCACATTACAGATGGAAGTACAGTCTTTTTTTTTTTTACTTCTAACTGCAACCTGAAATCTACATCTGAATGGACAGTGTGGACATTGAGCTTTCCATGTTTCACAGAGTCCTTTTAATGAACACTTTTTTAAATCTACCTGATAGGTACATACCTATGAAACAGGAACCTCTGTGTGTAACTTTATAGTGATCTTTAATAATATTCACAGAAGAAGGGGAAAATACATTTATTTGACATACTAAGGACTGTCCCATGTAGGACAGTAGCTTTATGAATGTCAGGACCCATTTCTTATAACAAAACATAGAAATAGAAATAGAAGTTATCTATTTATCTATGCCGATTCAACATAAAGACGGTCTTTCCCATTGCTATTAGTCTTTCCAACACATTGTGCAATTTGTTTTCTGGAGTTGTATGGATTAAGATAGTAGAGAGTTATTTTAATCCAAAACAGGATTTAATCATACTAGGAAAGGAAAATCGAGTTCCTGTTTCTGCTAAGCTAATTAAAAAGTATTTGCACAGCAAAGCCAATCTTTTCTGGAAGTGGCTGAGCATACATTTGCCAGCATAATGCTCTCAATAAGAGAAGTTTAATACTAATTGCTATAACATGTCCAATAATTTATCACTCCCTAATGTCTTTTCATAGTATGCACACATCTACTGTTCTTGAAGGAGCTTAGTTTGAGTTTTGGAAGAGTGCACAGCTATTACTCCTCCTCAAATACTGAGCTGCATGTGGACCTAGGATGTAAAATCTTCTATCTCCAACAGAATCTAAGCTAGTTCTTAGATTTTTCAAAATATTAGGTGGGTGTTACACCAAATCAGATGTATTTCTATGGGCTCAAACTCCTGCAAACTCAGTAGAGTCTGTATTGGTGAAGTTGTATTATCTATGCCAGAGAAACATTTGCAACTAGCCTGTAAAGATGGAGGCAATACTATATACTGTAGAATACACAATACTGTTCCATTTCAGTTTTGCAACAGAACATGAACAACAAGTGTGATTTTTATGAATGGCACATAACACAAAGATTGGTTATTAGGCTAATAAAGAAGCATTACAGTGGAAGCACTTCTCTTTCTGTATGTGAATCTGGCAATATAAATGCCAACGCCTAAAGGATGGGGTAGTATATTTTTGAAAATATATTCTTTAAAACAGGAAAAATGGTCTTGCTCCTAGGGCATATTGAAAACTTTAAATCATCGTAGATGAAAGACAGATTAGATTCCCCCTATGAATTTTGCTAGTGCATTCAATGACTAAAACTGGAGGAGCCAAACATTATTTGCACATAAAACTCAGGCCATCTTATTCTCTTACACATTGGCTCCTCTCCTCCCAATATCTTCTATTGGTTGAGTATGAAGGTCTGAAAAGGCATTCTGAGCATGGTCAGTTGGATACATTTGGAAATTGTACCGCTATTAATCCTGCTTGTGTGTGCACTCCCTTTCTGAGTACCTATGTGACAAATCACTTTACTTTTCTTCAGTTGAAAGCTAAGCTACATGGCCAAAGCAGCATGATTACAACATAGGTTAGATCCATAAGATTGCAGATCATTGGACAGTTTTGGTGTGATTGATTGAAGAATCCAATCTACATTATTTATCTAATGCACAAATTTCAGTTCATCTGTGGTATAAAACATTTTTATTGTGATATAGTCAATGAGCACTGACTTATCATCTGTGCATATGTTAAAATAGCTTTGACACAAGAACCCAATCAGTGCACAACTGCTACATGAAACTATTGTCTTCCTTTTGGATTTGCCAATGCACAATCCAAACAGCTGAATTCAGGCATTCTGGGAAGTATTGTGCTTGCTATAGCCATTAAATTGTGAGAACCATTAAACAGAAAATCCTCTGCAACACACATACATGCACGTGTATGCACGCACACACGCACGCACACACACAAACACACAAAAAGCTAGAAGAAAGATGGGAATGCATGAACTTAAAAAAATAAATTATTGCAAAATGTATATTTTTCAACTGAAAGATTTTTAAAATTTTGTCATTCTTTTTCTTTACCACTTCAAATAACAGTTCTGCCATCTGGCACACTTTCCATAATTGTGTTTTTCTTCTGGTCTGAGAAGACCTCTTCCCCCATTTTTTTTTCTCAAAACTTCCTTTCTGAAGCTGCTTAATTTCATTGGCAGGAGCAGCAGTGAGCGAGTGCTGCTGTTCCTCTTTCTACCTCTGTTGAAACAACTTTACAAAATGAACAACTGCCTAAACTATTTGCTTTGGCAAAAAGAGAAATTGACTGAAAAGTTTGGTAGTAGGAGGATTGCTGGCACTGAAGTCTGCAGGCCTATTATGTCATAAGATGAAGGAGTGATAACTTGGAGAAAAAATTATTTATTTTAACAAAAATACATTTGTATCTCTTGGGTTACAAAGTAAAAGGGTATGTCATTCACGTTACCAGGCTATACAGTGATGATCAGGGCTTGATGCCATCTTAATCATTCCTAAAGGATTTTTATTGGGTACCGGGGAAATGAAATCATTGTAGAGAAAAATCAGGCAAAGAGGTAGGGAACAGTATGGAGATCAACCAGGAGCCATGGATACAGAAAGACTGTATTGCTGTATCCAGAAGTGAACAGTAACAGGGAAATTATTTTGGGATCGGTAGGGTTAATAGAACTGAATTAACAAAAAAAAAAAGAATGTAGTAGGCCTTTCAAACTACAAAACTGCATTGGAGTAGAAAAAAAAGGATTCCCTAAAATCCCAGTGTTGACAGAACCTGCCAGTGGGTGATTTCATCATAAAAGCCATTGAAGATCTAATGTAAGATGGGCTTTCTTTCTTAACTTACATTGGAAGATCACTAAACACATAATTTGTATAGACTCAGTGCCAGGCAGAGGTCAGCATTCAAACTGTTAAAGATTTAAAGGTATATATTATCCATGAGTAATCACCCATTTAATAGCATTTCTTCAAAAAACAGTGCTGCTAAATTACTCACTGGGCAAGTAGTCATGTAAACTGTGCCTTAATTGAGGTTTCATTTTTAAGTTTTGTTTGAATAACCACTGATTTATAATAACGAGACCTATTTTTTCTTTAATATTAGAATTTCTGAAAACTGAAGCCTGTTATTCCCCATTCAAACTCGGACAGCCTTTATTCTGTCATAGGTTTGCTCTTCCTATCAAAGAGACAAAACAATATGGCTGTTGATGATTGTTGGTGTGAGGCATGGAAGTTAGATTTTGGATCTGAGATTTAGGTATGGGCTATAGATGAATTCTAAAGATTCCATAATGGCTTTGAAGGTTTGTATCTGGAAAGGAAAGATCTTAAAGAAAATTCAGACACTCCCTCACCATGTTGGTCACCACTTCTACACTTTCCTCATTCGGATGAAAATGCTTCATTTTAAAAGCAGTTCCAGAGTTGGGTGCTAGCCAAGCTGCTGAATTCCTCACCAAGTTCCACTGATGTTGTTGATATAGTTGTATTTTTGTAGGTTCTATGCATGTCAGAAAGGAGAAACAGTCATGTTCACCAGTCTGCATTATTGTTCCCCTGTCTGCCCTATCACTTCTTCCCAGTAAGATCAACCAAGCTTATCAGCTTAGTATTATGTCTGAAAGGACAGTTCTGGGTTGTCAGTTTTCCATCAAGCCAGTTTTCCATCAATCTCTTGTTTATATGGAACAATAAACTAGGAATTAGTTTCGAGGCTTTCCTTGCCAGAGAGTTCCTGGTTTGTCCAGCTGCTCACTCATTAGAAGAACAAACAGGAATCATTGGAAAGTCTGTGTGATAAGTCAGGATTCTATTACATTCTGTTTCATCATTTTGTGTGGTTTTGGTAGAAATTAACAAAACTGTTAAATCCTTATGATTGTCAAGATTTCTTCCAGTCAAATAGAAGTCTCTTCACTTTTTGTCCAGTGCATAAAATATGTTCTGCTATGTAAGTCCTGGAGCTGTTCCACATCAGTCTGTGTGAATGCAAATTTGCCCATTTGTTTATGCTTAGCATTCAACTTTGTGAAGTATAAACTTTTTTTCCTGGAAGCGTTTCTTAATATTTGTATTTTCCTATGCACTTTTTTCTGCATAAGGGAAATGCACATTATAAATTCAGGATTTTGTATAGGGTTTTACCCAATGTGCAGACATCTAGGGATTATGTTTAAGTTGCTAGTACATCATAAAATTTAGCAAGGTTTGCTGAACAGGTACATTCCAGCCTTTTTGGTCAGTTCCAATACTGAGGATATAATAAATCCACATACCTGTAACAATTTGGATGGAACAAATTTCTCATTTATCCTTGTTGATTACGAAGCATTTCTGGTTTTTAAATTTTGAACGTGTCCCTAAGATAGAAACAAAATACAAAATGTACAGTCCCTATGAAATTGAACACTTCCGTTAACAGATCGTAGTATTTTTTTTCTTAATAAACATTTGCTGTATTCTTTCCCTTCTAAATGCCAGGAGGTTTTGTTTTGTTTTTTTCTTTTTTCCTTTCTTTAACAGTATGCCAAAGCACTGAAGCATTTTGGAGAGAGTGAGGGAAGGATGCAGCCAGATGAATTTTTTGGCATCTTTGACACCTTCCTGCAATCATTTACAGAAGCTAAGCAAGATCTGGAGAATATGAGGAAGAAGAAAGAAGAAGAGGAGCGCAGGGCACGCATGGAAGTCATGGTGAGGACTCAAAAGTTAGAATTTTTTAAATTTTTTTTGCCTGAAAAATACTTTCCTGAATGTCTTGGGAAATTAAATGCAGTGTGAATAAAGGATATATTTTCTACACACCAGTTCACCAGCTGGCTTGCATCATTGCTTCTCTTGGGTTCCTCTTTGTTGCATTCTAGGTTCTTCTTTAAGCCCTGCATATTTCTCCAGCCTCACTTTTGTCCTGAGTGCTCTGGGTCAATGCATCTTTTTCATTTATCCTTTCATTTCATCTTTTTCATTTCATTTAGGGGAATGTTTTCCCACCTAAGGTTATCCTCCAGAGTCCAGACAGTAGGGAAAATACAAAGTTTCTTTCTTAAGAACTTAGAAATCAGCAGAGAAAAAGTTAAATCTGCATTATTTTGGATTATGGAATATGGAATATGGAAAACGCTTCCATAAATATTATATTATTATTTTGTTATATTATTATTAATATTGTTCTTTGCCAAAATATACCACATTCTAGTTTTGTGGGCCATAACATCCTATTGATTTCTCCTTGAGCTATGTCTTTATACATTTTTAAACTTTTATGTACTATGCATTATTTCTGACATCAGAATGCCTAATAATTGTTATTCTAGAGTTGCATTTCTGATTACTGATTGTTATAGCAGTCATTTTTTGTTCATGATCCATGTCCAACCTAAAAATTTTCAGGTATAAATATTTTATACTAAAGCTCTTATCAGATTGGCAAATGTCAAAAAAAAAAAATTCAGTGTAATAGCCAATGTCCTAGAACCAGGAAGAATATTAAGAAAAGGTTTGGCAAGTTAGTAAAATGGGATGAAAATGACCAAATGAAACCAAACAGAGAAAATGCAAAGCTTCTTCACTTTGGTCATACAAGGTTTGTGGTCAAAGGGCAGTTGATCCAAGCAACCATTTTTATGACTGATCCCCTGTTTTAAACTTTACTGTGAAGGTTTAACTCATTTGAAATAAATTGTTCCTAAAATCATGCAAAAGTCCTGACATCAGATTACAATTCATTTAAATACCAAAACTGCCTGGATCCTTTCCTGTCCTTAACCTGTGTATTGAGCCTTAAAACACAAAACTTTGCTTTCTTTTAAGCATAGCTATCCTATTTTCCATCCTCTTCCTTTGAAACAATATTTATGTTCTCATAAACCTCTTGTTTCCATTCTTGAAGTTACTAGGAGTTGGTGTTGGATTGAGCCAAACTACACGAGAAAATTAAAATACATGTTTAGAACATTTGTGTCTGAATTTTAGCCAGTAGAAGCCATAAGGAGATAGAAGCCTTTATTGGAGGATATGATGCATAGAAGTTAACTCTCCTTTATCAATTCCTCCTTCTATCCCTCTGGATTTCTACTGGTCAAAATGTAAAGATACAGAAAATCCAATTATAAATCTTTGTTGTTTAACTGTAACCTCTTATGCAATAAAACCTCTCTTGTGTTTATTCAATGTCTTTTCTTAATTGCTTTCTCTAATGTTATAACTTGCAGTATGCTGCCTTTCTGGCTTTACAGAGCTGATTCCTTTCACTATAGTGGGATCAATATATTCCCCAAGCTAATTATGCTATTGGAACTTTAGTTCCTGGATTCCTCGAGGTTCATGTGAACCAATTACCCTTTCTAATATTATGATGTCTTGATTTTAGAAAGGATTCCTTTGCTCCTTTCAAGATATCAGCACCACAACCTGAATTGCACTGCTCACTCCAGCCATACTAAGATGGAAGCTTCTATCCTATTCCCCCGAATGCTCCCATTTGCCTCAACTTTCAGTTAGATTTCTGAAGTGTAGAGAGAGAGGGAGATTCCTAGTCAATTTTACTTACAGTTGTGCCTAGTTTAAAATGTCAGAACTTCAACTTCTTAAATGGAGAATAACGTAATTGTTTTGCAAGGCTGAAAGAGCTAAAGAATTCCTTGCCAGCCAGTACGGGAACAGATAGCAAAGCCTTCTACTCAGAAAGGAGAGGAGTTTATTCCCAGTTCTGTGCTGGAATAAATGATGGGGAAGTTATAGATATGGGGCAGAGGAGAAACTGTGGGTGACTAGGGTGTGATGATTATGATCTTCTATAATAACAGAATAACCAAGTTAGAAGGGACCTTGGAGGTCTTCTAGTTCAATTCCCTGCTCAAGCAGGAGACCCTATACCAGGGGTAGGCAACCTTGGCTCTTTTATGACCCATGGACTTCAATTCCCAGAATTCCTGAGCCAGCCATGGAGTTGAAGTCCATGAGTCATAAAAGAGCCAAGGTTGCCTACCCCAGCCCTATACCATTTCAGACAAATAGTTGTCCAATCTCTTCTTAAAAACCTCCAGTGTTGGAGGACCCACAACTTCTGCAGCCAGTTTGAGATAAGGTCACTGAATTAACTGTTGTAAGTTGAGGACTATCTGTAATTGCCCACCTCTGGATTAAACGGTCTACACAAAATGGTGATGGGACATTGGAACAGCAACCCAGTGAGGAATCCTGACCTTCCTCTGCTAAGAGACGAAGAGGGGCGAGGGAGAGAGCAGGCTTACTTAATTATTATAATATCAATACATCAATAATATCATTGATGGCATTTGAATCAGTGGGAACTTACATTAGTAGGAGGAACAATTCTTTTTCTTCCCATTCCTCCTAAATGTTGAATCCTATGGAAAATAGCCTAGAATGGAGGCAACTGGCCTGCATTTCTCTCTCTCTTTTTCCTTCACTGAAAGCCATCGTTATGATCTAATTAGATTTTTATCTTAGTCTTTCTTCAGGGAATCACCAATTTCTCTCTTCATCCCCACCATTCCTTTATCTTCCCAGCATCTTACCCATGAGTAAGTTAGTTAGAAAACAAGTTAGAAAAAAAAATGGTCTAGTTCAGTATGAAAGGAGATAAAAATCTAGATACTCCTGGGTTTAGTTGGCAGCCTAATCACTTCCTCACGGGATCTTAGAAGTAGTTTCACAAATTGTTTATGTTCAATCTAGAGTTGTCTTTCTGGCTTTAATGAAGCAATTGTTGATACAGATGTGGTTTGCAGGCTAAGTCACTTTTATCCAAGGTCTTTTTCCAGTTCCATGTTTTGCATACTTTCATTCCAGGCCCATCACTTACAGATGTCCCATGTTCTAAATGTAATGTTAAGAATCCAGTGTTACTTACGCTTATTTGCAAAACCCACAGGGTGGCTAACAACAGAGAAAAAGCAGCTAAAAGTTCAGTTTAGGACTGTAAACCCCAGGGAGCAAGTCTGTCCTATTCCTGATCTTTGTAAGTCACTCTAGGAGTTTTTTCAGTGGAAGAACAGGTTAAAAATGCTTTACATAAATAAATAGCAGAATGTTAAAAACAGCAAAGGAAAGGAAAGAAAGCAAACTCCATAAAATGCAAACCAAGGAAACAAATAACATAAGATAGCTATGGTTTTTAGATGTATATGGCCAACTACTGGATGCTGGACTAGGCAGCTTTTTAGACTGATACCAAAAAGTTATATTTAGCTTCTTATACAGGTAGTTCTTGATTTACAACCATTTGTTTAGTGACTGTTTGAAATCACAACAGCACTGAAAAAGGTGACTTATGACTATTTTTCCCACTTATGCCTAATAATAATAATAATAATAGTTGGAAGGGACCTTGCAGGTCTTCTAATCCAACACCTGCTCAGGCAGGAAACTCTATACTATTTCAGACAAATGGTTGTCCAATCTCTTCTTAAAAACTTCCAGTGTTGAGCATCCCTGTACTCATGAGATCAAAATTTGGATGCTTGACAATTGGCTCATATTTATGATGGTTGCAGTGTCCTGGGATCATCTGACAAGCAAATTCACTGAACCACTGTGTTACTGATTTAACAACGTCAATGATTCACTTAACAACTGTGGCAAGAAAGGTCATAAAATGCAGCAAAACTCACTTAACTGTCTCATTTAGCAAGAAAAATTTTGGGCTCAATTGCAGTCATAAGTCAAGGACCACCTGTAATGTTGAAGTTTAGAATTATCCCAATGAATAGCTGAGTCTAGAATGAGTTCGCAACAAACAACTTATGAATGTCTTTTTAAATTATTTCTAATTAGTTTTGTTAATAATAATAACAATAAAGTTGGAAGTGACCTTCGAGGTCATCTAGTCCAACCCCCTGCTCAGGCAGGAAACCCTATACCATTTCAGACAAATGGCTGTCCAGTCTCTTCTTAAAAACTTCCAGTGTTGGAGCATTCACCACTTCTGGAGGCAGGTTGTTCCACTGATTAATTGTTCTAACTGTCAGGAAGTTTCTCCTTAGTTCTAGGTCGCTTCTCTCTTTGGTCAGTTTCCATCCGTTGCTTCTTGTCCTGCCTTTCATTGTCTTTATTAGCACATTTTCCAGCCAGCCACCATATTAAACCTGTTAAATCTGTGTGTATTTCTTAACAGCTTAAAGAACAGAGAGAGAAAGAGCGGCGTCAGAAGAAAGCAAAGGCTGGTAGTATCTCAGAGGAAGGAGGAGGAGAGTTTGATGATCTTGTGTCAGCACTGAGATCAGGTGAAGTTTTTGACAAAGACTTATCCAAGCTCAAGCGCAACCGTAAGCGTTCAGGGAACCAAGCTCTGGAGACAAGCCGGGAACGAGCAATAACAAAGCTCAATTATTAAATATGGATGATGTGCATATTACACAAAGTGCAAAACCGTAAATGAATGACTGCTGCAACCAAGAGTCAAGACAAGATGGCGAGACTGTCTAAATCCTTTCTGCAGGAAGCGCATCTAGTGCCAATGGCTTTTTTTTCCAGGACGAACCTATTCTCCCGTCTTGCTCTTGTCCATATTTACACAATCTGGACTGGTGGTAAAAGTGCCTCTCTAGTGCCCAAAGGATTTGTGATTGATTGATCGAATTGCTTCTTGGTTCCACCACAACTTCGCTTTTGGACCCTTTTGATGGAACAGAAACCTTGGAGACTTTTTGGACCAGTTACTTGGGGTGGGTAGGGGAGGTTCATGTGCCAAAGTCTACACATTTAAAAAAAGACACCTCCAATGCTGAGAAAATGCAAGACAGTCTCAGGATGGTTCTGAATTTTCCTGCCATTCTTGGTTTGGCCTGCCTTCAAGAGTGAATTAGTGGTATTATAATGTTGTGATTCTCTTCTTCCACTGGATTTCCACAAGGCCATTGACTTTGAGAAACATGACACTGGTCTCAAGGACTGGTATTTACTGGTGCGTGCCAAGCAAGTGATGTTGCGTCAGAGGAAGTAGCTCTGTTTTTGAGATGCACAAAATGTTTGGGAAACTCACTTTCCCCCCCACTAATCACTTGAGTATTTGGAAGTGTGCTAAGTCTTTATACCAAGTTGTGAGAAAATAGGAGGACCCAGACTCTAAGAATGATCATCATTAACCTGAACCTGATCAGTTATCATTGCTAAGCAATGTGGTAGGAAAGGGTTTGGGGTATAGCAGTATTTCCATTTGTAAAACTGCATTATTTTCATAGCACAGTAACACACATTATTTGAACTAATAACATATAGAAATTTTTAAAAAAAATACACAAATGGTTTGTCTGATAGTTGAAAAGGAGAATCTGGTCATTTATTGGAAGCCGTGACTCAACCGGGATGGGTATTTTTCATTCTAACAGACTAGCCTTCTCAGAAACTGCAACTCTTTCAACAACATTTTCACAGTATTATGTAATTGTAGGATGACTGGAACATTCAAGGATTTTTCCATCATGAAGAAAGTGACAAAGAAAGAATTCAAATATATAGCAGACCCAAAAGGGATTACCCAGTATGTATGAAAACAACACTTGCTGTGGCAATAAACAAGCAATTTATCATGTCATAAAAATTGTCTAACAGGATAGCCAAAACAGAAACATGCATCTGTAGAGGAAGCCAAATAATACTTCCCTGTTTCATTGTTCTTACATGGTTGTACATTAATAGAACTATGCAGTATAGGATTTTTTTTCTAATCTTATGAATTGAGTAGTTATTCATCAATTCTCAACTGGATCTCAGGAAAAAAAAGATGGTGCAAGCTTGAGTGTGAGCAACATGGAGGCAAAGTTTAAGATGATGACTGAAAGAGCTTTTCTGCAAGGGCAAAGTCCATAGAATTCCAGGGATTATAAAAGACACTCCAATTGTCATGTTGATTACTTGCTTTTGTTGGTATGAAAAAGTTGTATAGATTCAAGTTTGTTTCTGTGAAGTAGAAAATTTCTTTCTCCCTCAAGCACAGATTAATAAGCCATATAGCATGGTTCCCCCATCAATATTGGGCTGAACGTTGGGAACCCTAAGTAGAAGTGCTCAAATATGCAAAAATAATAGTCTTATTTTTGTATGCCCTAGTTTTCAGTGCTCTGGTTCTGAATTTTCCTGTTCATGGCATTTCAGAATACAGCTTTTTTTTTTTCATTACATGCATAGGCAAGATAATTTGCATTTACAAAAAAAAAAATCTGATATTTTTTAAAATATCATTTAGAGCAGTGTTTCCTAAAAATGTTCTGGCCATCCTCTCAGAAGTCCACAAAACCAAAATTCTTTGCCAACCTATCTTGAAAAATATTAAAATCCCATCGAATTGTGAGAAGTGGCAATGAATGCAAATTTTTAGTATAGTAAATGCTGATAAATATAATCCATACAAATGAAAGCTCATTTGGGGGTCCTCCATAATTTTAAAAAGTGGGAAGGGGTCCTTACAGAAAAAAAGTTTAAGAAACACTGAGTTAGAAGATGATCCTTCATCGAATGGGAAACCTCTCTCTTCCTCTCCCTCTTTTGGAACTGAATGATTCCACCCTAAATATTCTTGAAGATAAACAGGGTTGTACTTTTGGGATTCTTCAAGATGAACAGCAAGGTATTTTAAAGAAAAAAGTGAATGTTGCGTTGAGCTTCTTTAGCAGAGATGTAGTATTACATTATGTATCTCGTATTGTCCAAGATAGACTAAAACGCAAGTGCAAGGCAAGCCCGTTTTCCTTGCTGTAACCACCAAATCTCAAGTTTACACCTTCTTCAAAATAATAATTATTGAGTTTTATCACTCAGTATTCCCAAATTCCTTATAGAGATTATGTACCACAAATAAGATGCCCTCCAATTCAAGTTCTTCATCTGTGACTATACTCCTTTCTTTACCGTAAAGTATAATCTGAGCCATCTAATTATTATTGTAGTAAGGTAAGTAAATAAGTAACATTGTTACTGCAGTGAAGAACCAGTATAAAGAGAAGGTAGGCCTAACTATAGATCTGATGAGCATGGTGTTCTCAGGTGGCCATTCCTGACACAGGATCTCTTAATTTAGATGGTGGGCAGGTAACCCTGATGTCTGGAAGATACTTAAAAAAGCAGAGTAACATTAGAATTCTCCTCCTATCAGCACCAGTAAACCCTGCAAGAATGAGGTACTTAGAGCAGGAAGCAGGAGATTCCATGTTCAAATAAACTTTTTTTCCCCTAGGACAGTGTTTCTCAACCTTGACAATTTTAAGGCATGTGGACTTCAACTCCCAGAATTCCACAGCCAGCAATGCTGGCTGTGGAATTCTGGGAGTTGAAGTCCACATGCCTTAAAATTGTCAAGGTTGAGAAACACTGCCCTAGGAGATAAGGCAGTCAAGGAAGTTCATGTGATACTTGGAGAGAATCAGACATTTTATTTTTGCCCCTAGCTCTGCTATGTAATGCCTTGTTTTTGTTTTTGTTTTTTAAAAAATATTACCAGTATTTCTGTCATTGGTTCCACAAGATAAAGTACTGGAGTATCTTTTCACCTATCCTGTAAAATCTACAGCAACCTGAATCAGAGATTTGTAGGTTCTCAGTAGTTTCAGTTCTATTCCTTGCAACAAAAAAAAATTCAGAGCAATATCTAGCAGTTCAATTTAGTAATAGGTTTTGTGGTGGTGCGTGTCTAAAAATAATATGATATAGAATTACACTTACAATAAGATTCATTTCGTTTGTAACCAGGGCTTGCTATATTTTGAATCATTCCTTCACTTGGGAAATGTCAACTCCCATGAACAGTTGGTGGAATTTAGTAGCAACTTCCCATGACCTCTGTTTCTGATTGTCATAGATAAAAAAAAAAAATAGTTGGAGCTGAATTCCATGATCCAAAGTAGAAGGTTTTTTTGGTTTTTTTTTTAAAATCCAAGTTCAAACCAGGTTTTCTCAAAGGTGGCATTGGAATTTATTTACCCCCACCGCCCAAAGTACAGCATCTCTCTGTTGTGAAAATAATTGGCTGGACTGTTGGCCGAATGCCCATGGATTTTTTTTTTTAGCTAAATGAAGCTATTGCTGACATTTGAAAATCACAGAAAGATGCAATCTCGTAGGTGCTTGAGGCCAGGAACAGCATGATATATTGGAATTAAATAAATAAAATAAAAATAGCAATAGAAGACCAGAAGCCACTTAAATCCATTTTTGTTTTACTGTAGGTTGTTGGAGGTTCTTCAACCATACTCTATGCTTTCCCATCTTTCTGATATTTGGCAATTTATCAAAAGTTACCCCCAGTAGTACTGCATTTTTTGTGCTGCAAGGTCAGCAGCTGGGGTCTGTAGGAGTCAGCTCGAAATGCACAGATGCATGCCTTGAATTTGTGCATGCAACTTGAAGTAGAAAACCCATTTCTCCAGCCAGTTTTCTACCCCTCCCCCAGAAGTCAGAGAGAGGCCTGAACTTTGACCTCTGTATTAATGTAGTTAACAGCTGTAACATGTTATGCTCAGTTTATTCTCTCTCAAGAAGGGAACCTGAGAATATTCACTCTGAAAAAATATTCACATAGGGCTAAGAGGGAACAACATCCAGAGAAAGTTTAAATGTGACAGCTCTTGTGGTATCCTCAGCAAAAGTTTTTTTTTGTGCTTTTCCACATCTTGCTAAAGTTCTCAAGCAATAACATCTCATGGCAGTTTATCTGACTGTAAGATATGACAGCAATAACCCAAGCTGTGAGTTGCTACAGAACAGGGGAAAAGAACAAAGAGTCACTTTTTAACCATTATGTTGCCCGATTTAATTGGGGCAACCCCAAAACAAGATTAAGCCTTTTGTGGAGATCCTGTTTCATATAAATATCTATGGAGATTCTCAGTTATCTCAGTTATTAATGGGTATCCCAAAGATGCTTTTCAAAAGGCAACTGGACTTTTTTTTGTTTTTTCCTTGAAGACATTTTGCTTCTCATCCAAGAAGCTTCTTCAGTTCTGCCTGAATGGCAGGGAATGGAAGGATTTCTATTCCTTGCAATTCCTTTTGAAAAGCACCTTTGGAACTGTTTCATATAAATTAGACAATTTTCACACAATGATGCATTTATATTACCAAAGCCTAATGCTCTTTTTCAGGCTTTGGGGTGATAGGTTAGTCCTTTCTCCTCCCCATTCTCCTGACTATTCATGTCATCCAGCTGTTTCTAACAGGGCTATATCTACTGCAGTCCAAGAGTTAAATACTTAAATAAGAAAGGGAGTTAGGGTTTTTTTTCAAAATGCAAACCATGTAAGATGCAATATAGGGAAATAATTACTGGAAGATGCACTTCTAGCAAAGGTGGGTCTTTTTGATGCATTGCTGAATAGCAGTGATAGAAGTAAGTTACCAGTTCTGGCTAGTAAACCTACTCTGCTTGTTAGATTCAACCCTGTTCACCTATTTCAATCCAATGCAGCATTGTCTTTATATGCAACATACCAGTTCATGCAAAGCATTCCAAGTTCTTTAAGGAATAATAAAGCAGTTTAAGTCTCCCTCAATCCAAAATGCTGTGGCAATGTGACTTACAGAGGTACTTCTCATTAGTAAGAAATTTCCATGTTCTTTGGAAATATTATGGTCACTAGTGATGCGTTTGAGGCAGGGAGAAAAAGGGTGGAATAGTTTCATCACAGGGGATGCTAGATTACTGCTTTTTTGGTAGCTTTGCTTTTGCTTTTTCAGGTTGAAACTCAGAGGAGAGCATTTGTACAGTTCTGTTATGTACATGATGTATGCAGTTTTGTTTAATATTTTTTTTTAAGTTTTAATTAAAAACATACAGTTTTAGGAACATTTTTAAGGGAAACCTGTAAATGCTACACTTCTATTTATTTTGCCATGTTTTAGTTTGCTTTTGTGTGTGTGTGTGTATGTGTGTGTTTGTCTGTGCACCATGTTGCAGCCATGACTATTGAGACTGCACCAGGGCATTATGAGCAAACTGAGTGATGTCTTGGTACTCCATGGACAGGGCAGACAAGGGCTGGGCGTATTCCCTTTTATCCCAGTACCACAGATGGAGTCTGCATCTCCAGAAAGGGAAATTTCTTTGCTTAGAATGGCTTATGTTCTAGTTCTGTAGTGTATGAGACTTGCAGCGATCAAATGGATTGCCAATCAAATCCAAAGTGTGAAGTAATGTCAGTCCTGCATAAATGACACATAAAACTAGCCAGTGCCTGGGTGATGTTTAACCTCAAAGCCAAATTGGGGAGGAATAAGCAAGTCGCAACCCTTTCCCCTATCATTTTTCTATCTTTTGTGGAAACATCTACAAAATGTGCAATTTTTGTCTCCATCCTCTCAGCCATGTTCTAGGCAAGAATGTAAACTAGATCGAAGACCTGAGATGGATTTTTCTAGTGAATGATTTTGGCTTATCTGATAGTTCATGCTCCAAAATGGTTAGAAGGTACCATTCTTCTCTCTTCTATAAGCACAGAAATAAGTGAAAGAATCCCAGCCTTTTATATATTAACTAATCTGCCTTAAGCGATCTTAAACATCTGTCTCTGGAGTGCTCCCATCCACAACCAGTAAAGGGCTTCTTATTCTTTGTATGGATATCAAGTCACACTCTTCTAATGCTGTGGTGTCTCCTCATTTGTTGGTCAACTTAATTCTGTACCTGAATTAAATGTACAAACCCTGTAGCATCCTTTTTATCTGCACCTTTTATAAGAATATAATGTAACACTAAAAAGAAAAAAAAGATGTTGCCCCTGTTTATTTCAATGAGTTATTTTGTTAGTGGAGCCAAATATATTTAAGCAATAAACTCTAATAATATTCACTAAACTTGTTTATTGTTTGGTTTTTCATTTCATAGCAGTGTCATCCCATCCAGGGTGGATTAACACTTTCTGTTAATGCAGTAATCTTCAAAATGTATTGAGAGGGTGGGGACTAGAAAAGCTTAAGGAATAAGTACGTCCAATCAGGACTGTGTTTTGAAAGAGCAACTCTCAGATAAGGGAATTCTCCAGTCTCGTGAAGTAAGATTAGAGTAAGTTGCTAATAAGATTTTTTTTTCCAGTTCTTGCAACTCAAGTAGTTTATTATACTCAGTCACAATATACTATTACACTGCGGTGCTTTTTGTAAATATTATAGGAGCATAAAGCACATTTTAATGGGGAACAAATGAAGGATAAATGCCAGCCAACATTTCTGAATAAAGGCAGGTGACTCACTTCATCCAGAACACACTCTCACCTTAAAATAGTCAACTAATGGAATGTCTGGTTTCTCTCTGATACTGCATCTATGCAATTCTTGAAAAATCAAAAGATCTTGTCTATAAATAATATTTCAGGCATAGGGTAGTTATAAAGACAGTCATCTCACAATGGAAATAAAAAATTCAATCAGCATGGGAGCACAAGTGTTCCAAAAGAAAACACTTGAACCCTCCCAATCAACACACACTAGATTATATTTAGTGGAAGAAAATAATTAGAGATCATTTGTTCTTCCATAAGAAGAATCACTTCAAGAGAAGATCTAGTTTTTTGTAGTCAGAGCCTTAGACTTTCATGAAACTTTTTTTTTATTTGAAAGGTGTCACTAGCTATAATGTGGTCTTTTGCTAGGAAGCAAGCTTAGTGATAAAAGAAGAAAAAAAAAGAACGAAAGAGAAAGAAAAAGAAAGAAAAAAGAAAAAGAAAGAAAAAAAGAAAAGAAAGAGAAAGAAAATAAATAAATAAATAAATAAATAAATGAAAGAAAGAAAGAAAGAAAGAAAGAAAGAAAGAAAGAAAGAAAGAAAGAAAGAACTTCTATTGTAAGGGAAGGGTAAAGAGGAGCTGGAAAAAGCAGTTTGGGAAGAGAAGAAAAGTGGGCATAGAAAATGGGGATACATATTGGAGAATGTGGTACCAACATTTTAAAACTGGCCATGCTCTCCAAAGTGTAGTGAAAACAAAAGCCTGTTTGCCCACTCAACCCCCAAAAGGTTGCTGTGCCATCTCTACATTTCCAACCCACATAGGAATCATGTGACTGTTGTCCCATCTAACAGGAATGTCTGTTTATCATTTGTTACATTCCCTAAATTTGATGATAAGTAGGTCCCTTCATTTGCTGAGTCTTCCAAGCCTTTGCGAAATATACAAATATTTGTAATATTTTTAATTTAATTTCTAATTTACATTGGAATGTTGTGACCAATTAAACCTCAAATGTTGTGTTTCTATTTATAAATCCTCTGCAAATGATGGTGTTCAAAACACCCATCTCAAGCTCTAATAAAAATCAGCTCATAGTACACATTTCATATGTACTATAAAACCTAGCGGATAACATCTTTCATATTCAGACTAGTTTGGATGCCTCCTTTGATAGAGAATTAGCCACGGAGTATCTAATATTGTTAGACTGAATCAATTTCAAGTTGCAACACCAAGGGGTGTGGAGGGGTTGCTTGGAGCAGTAAAAAAGGAGAACTGACACTGCAAGGCTAGAGGAACATTTTGTAAAAATCTTTGCCATTTGGAGAATGTAATAGTACAGTGATAGACATGGCAACATACCATAATGCATTGCATATTCCTGTGGTATTGTGTTTGCTCCCATGAAACTTTGCAGAATTAACTGTGGAAACTTAGAGCTCCTGATCACATTCACCATCAGAATGGGATCCAGAATCTACCCCCAGACTCATTTTGGAAACACTATTTCTTTAGGAGGACTGTGATGTTCACTTGACCAGGTTGAATGCCTTGTACTAGTTATTTGCCATATTTGGGTTGAGCATCAGCCTGGCAGTCCTCACACAATCCATCCATTTCCAAGAACCCATTTAAACTAGATTATATTTAGAGGAAGAGAAATGCAATATCATTATCAAATAACTCTAAAACAGAGGCCCCCAACCTTTGGGGCACCAGGAACCGGTTCCATGGAGAAAGGTTTTTCTGTGGACCAGAGGGGGCATGGTTTCGCATGCTGTCTGCATCCCACAGATGGGGCTTCACTTGTTTGCGTGGCCCAGTTTCTGGCATGCTGTGGCCCGGTGCCGGTCCATGGACCGGGGGTTCTAGGATCCCAGTTCTAAAAGATTGACTTGATTGACATGTCACCAACTTCTTTGTGTATTAATTACAATATAACATTACCTTCTCTCTAAAGAACTTGAGGGAGAATGAATAACTCCAAGCTCCATTTATCTTCACAACTCAGAGAAATAAGATTAGATTGAGAAACAGCAACCTTGGGCCAGCCACCCAGTGTGTTTCATACTTGAATTGGATATGGACAGAGTGCAACATGCTAGGCACACAATCATTGTTATTCTCTTAAAGATAAAAAAAACCCCAGCATTCACTATCAATATATGATACTGTAATCAAAACTAAATGAACAAACGAAGCAAAATTATTCAATTTTATATCCCTTGAACCAATTAAGGAAGTTCTGAGTTCCCTTAGGTTGGAATTCTAATCTGTTTGGGACATTTTGACAATGTATCCAACTTGGAAAATGTTCATTGGGCTAACATTTGGATATGAAAGAGGGTTAGGAGAGTGACAAAAACAAAATTCCAGAGTTTAAACAAGAAAGCAGAGCCTGACTTCTTGGATTGTTTCCAACCTTGTTACCAGCCATGAAAAAAGAAGGCAGCTCTGTTTTCATCTGTGTAAGGAAGTAATGTGTTGCATCTGTTTGTGTGCACTCACAAACACTTTCTCCCTAAAGATTAACCACAGAGGTGCATATTTGTGTATTTGTGTGCAGGTGAGAGAGAGATTCTACATTTGTTCCTGTTGTTTGTCTGTGTAGGAATTAGGAAGGACAGGGCAGGTGGGTATTCCCCATGGCAAATTGGCCATGTTGAGGTATCCTGCAACGACTTGGCAGTGGTGAATTGGCAGACGCGACTTGGCGGTGGTGAGATGGCTTCATCAAGTTGGCTGAGACAAATTGTCTCATTCCGAGGGCAGCTTGCATATGCTGTGGTTTGGATCATGTGACCATGTAGAGAAGGGAAACTTAGAATGGAGGAGTTGCCAGTATTCTAAGCCAACCATGCATCTACTTATTCAAGTTCTTATTTAGCCTTCCTTCCTTCCCTTCCTTCCTTCCCCTCCAAGCAAGCAGGTATCTGGCTGCTATTGTGTAGGGGAAGGAGGGACTTGCAGAGAGTATACAGTTGGGTGAGACTTTGCTAGTGGGAAAGTGGCAAAGGGTTTCCCTATCCAGCTTCTCCATTGACTTGTGGGAAGCTGTCAGGGAACACTGACAATGAGGATCACATAACTGTGGCTCATTGTGACAGCAATGCTGAACAGCAGCAGCAGCACATCAGTGCTGAAGAGGTATAAATTTCCCCAAATTTCATTCCTTTGAGAATAACGGGTCCCAGCATTCTGCAACTTAGCCTGTTTGAGGTAGCCTGTTTGTTGACAATGTTTTGCTGTATCATGCAGTATTTCACCCAAATGAATGTTACAAAGTATTAAATAGACAACAGTGTTTTAGTAATACATATTACTATATACAGTGGCAACAGTTTGACCAAAAAGTGATTAGGACATATGTGACTGTAAGAAGTGCTTCTCAACCCAGAATGAGATGTAACTGGCACACAAGATGGAGTTGTATATTGGCCCTCCTGAACACAATGTCACCTGCTCCTCTCAGCAGCTGGCACCTTGTGGGACTCTCAGATTATACAGGACTTTTCTGCACAGAGGTGTATGATCCCATCCAGAACAAAGGAACGTCAGCTATCTTCTAAATCCAGAGTCATTCTGTCTTGCTGGAATTAAACATGCGAGGTTATTTTTCCTCCTCGAATTTTTATCTTCACAGCTCCACATCTCATTCAACCATTTTTTAAAAATTCCATCGTTCTTCTGTTGACTTCACCCACCACACCAAACTAGAATGTTTGCACGCTTTCCCCGGCTCTGGCCTTTTCTGCCAATAAGAATAACTGAGCTTTGCATGAATTCTCTGTGAACCCAAAAGCATGGAGCCTTTGGCAACATTTTGTCTTTTCCACCAACCACAAGTGGAATTAAATTTGGACAAAATATGGAGTGTCTCCTGAATTGCCAGCCACAATAGGAGACATGAGACTTTGTGGGTAGATAGAGTTATCACCTCTACTCAACTGTTTATTACTTAGCGTCTGCGAAGGATACCCTCCAATTTTCTTTCCAATGCCGATTTCCACCAGCAGTCAACGTCACACACAGATATAGCTTATAATATCACCATGACTTGGCTGCAGAAGCAGAGATTATTAAAGCTTAACTCTTGAGGGAAAGGCATTTGTGTTCCTAAAGCAAATGACATCGGCCCAGAGTTCTGTAAAGAGGATGAAAAAGCTCTAGCTACTGAGAACAGAAGAAGCAGAAACCTCCCTGCTCCCCCCATCTCTGAGTTTACTAAGATAACTTTTCTCAAAAGGCATAAGGAAGCAGTAGCAATAGCATTAGCACTTAGACTTATATACCGCTTTATAGTGCTTCACAGCTTTCTCTAAGCGGTTTACAGAGTCAGCATGTTGCCCCCGACAACCTGGATCCTCATTTTACTGACCTCGGAAGGATTGAAGGCAGAGTCAACGTTTAGCCAGTCAGAATCGAACTCCTGGCAATGAGCAGTGAGTTAGTCTGCAATACTGCATTCTAATCATTGCACCACCATGGCTCCTACTAGCTTTGAATCAATACTAGAAGAACGAACTATCTATAACTTCTTTAAAAATCTTCCACTAGCTGTCCTAATGATCAATAACAACACTAACATCAGTCTAAACTAGTTTCCATCTCCTGTTTTTTTTTTTAGAAAACCTTGGAATTTTAACCCTGATCATTTGTTCTGGGACATAAGAAGGTAGCCTTCCTTCTGTTGTTCCTCCTTTTATGATTTATTAGTAACAGCTGTAGAACAGGAACATAGAACATAGAATAACAGAGTTGGAAGGGACTGTGGAGGTCTTCTAAATATATAAATTCATTCCCAGGTAATTCACATAGATAATTCCCAGAATCAAAATACATTCCCAGGTAATTCACATAGTCATAGAACAAAGCCAAAGTATTTATAGATTTTGTGATATTACAATTTTGATTTCACTGAAAAGATTGTTAGGCCATTCCTCTTAAAGAAATAACAAAATACAGGTTTATCAATGATTTTCCCATTTCCTAAAATATACTAACATGCTTCCTGTTTCAATGTTTTTTAAAACAAGTGTCCATAGGCATTTTTAATTTTGTATACCAATAAAACCGCACTTTTTACTTGTCAAACTTCCTTTGACTATCTCCTTTAACCTCAAGTATTTTAACCCACCAAACCTTAATTCATTTTTCATGCACTACATCATTATTCAATTTAATATTTTGCCCGGTTTTATACAGCAAGCTGTAATATTGTGAATCCTGAGAATTTTCTCCTGCTGAAACCATCCCTGAATGGACTACCTTGTCTACAAAGAGTGCATATTGTAATAAATAAATTCAGACGCCTTTCCATTGTGCGTAAGTATTATTTATTTAAAAAACAAAACAAAACATTCTTAGTACAACCTCAGCAAATCCATATAAACTTTTCATTACCTGTAAACCATTCCCATTTGTGCGTATATCCAAGAATTATTATATAGACGTATAATGAAAACATTAAAAAAACATCATTAGTTATTCTGTTTGAAGATAAGCAAGAAAAAAGTTCCCAAAACCCTAAATCTAATTTATTCACTAATAGGCAGGTTATAATTTTTTAAAACAAGCCTATCTAAATACTCTGTTACCAGTGCATAGATTTTTTTCAGAAATCAACACAATGCATACTGAATCATTGTAAATTCTGAGCTTTCTTTCAATAAAATGAATTTTGAAGCCCTTTTAGTATACATTATGTCACTACATTTATGCATGAAAAACCAAACTTCAGAAAAGATACATTTTAAATTTAAGTATTTGCTGTCCTGTACTCTTTATATTAAATTACAGACTTAATGGCTGAAAGTATAATAGCCAAGCAACTCAAGGTAAAATGTATTAAGATTTTAACAGTGCTCAGACACCCTTAAGACAAACCATCATCTTGTAATGTTAGATGTTACTGCTGCAGAGGAAACAGTTTCCCACAGTTGCATTCTTGTTTATCTCACTCATATCACAGGAATGTGTGCAGAACAATTTCTCATGTCATCAGAGACTTCTATAAGATTCAGTGATCTTGAGACACTTGATGTTCTCTGACACCACCGCAAAATCTAATGATATGTTTCATACACATTTCCTATGCTTGTTATAGAGTGCACTTATAAAAAATGTATTACTTTTCACCATATACATAGCAATGTGAAGCAGCAACTATTCATTTCCGTTCTGTGATAAGGACAAATGTGACATACTTCATTCAATTCATAAAGACTTAAAAATAGAATAACAAGGAGCATACACCATATCTTTCTGTATTTATAGCTATTTTATGTTTTCTGTTCTCACACAGAACTGAAATTTGGCAAACAATTTTTTTAAAAAATCAATCACATTCAGGCTAAAACTAAAATCTTATAGCTAAAATTACCCAGATGCACAAAAACATACATTAAATGGAACAACTGTAAAGAGACACCGAGAGATGGCGCCAACAATCTTTTCAGGCTGCAGTAACACATCCCAATTTGATCTAGGAGCCAGAATATCAATTTTTAAAACAATTTTAAATCAATTTTTAAAACAATATATTTCAACTAGCCAAAATATTGTGAGATACCACACAAGCATATGCATCTCTCAAATTATGCTCATATTTTTTTTTTTAAAAAAAGAGTCAGTTGGTCAGTAGGCTCCATTAAATGGCGTCATGTAACTAGCCCATGCAATTGAAGAAACAAGGAGTGACCACAGCAATCAGCCTGTGATTAAGGTCCTTGTGTCAAGTATAAACCTGAACTATTGCTCTTACTAAGTAATACAACTGACGTTATGCTTACACACATTACAACAGGTAAACGTACATAAGGAAAATTTAATCCAAGAATAGTATTTGGTGCGAACAGTAGTTTATGAATTACATAAACAATTGGGGGGGAGAGAATACTTTTATTTGGACATAGTGTGAAAAGTCTACTGCAGGAAAAAGTAAATTGCATTCTACAATCTTATCCATTTCAAGCTTCTTCCTGAGACGGCTTAATCCATTCTCTGAAGAGCATGTAATGCTCTTGCAATGAAAGATGGCGGTAACTCAAGGGTTATCTGTCCTGTCCGATCTCTCTAGTGGTAATCAGCATTGGCAATGAACAGTAAAGGTAAAATTCCTTCACCTTGGATTAGATGTATTAAGAAAAAAAATGGAAAAAAGCAACTATGCTTCTATGTGGAACTATTTAAAGGCAATTCAAAAGTTGTTATATTCTGGTTTTCCTCCTATGTACCTTTGGTGTATTGGGAAGAACCCTATCTCTTTAAAAGCAAACAAATCAGTCTGCCCTTCGGTTTATATGACAGCCGCATTCTCAGTGGGAGAATTCTCCCATAAACTTTCCATCCTAGATCAAGCACCTCTGTTTTTATCCCAGCCGAAGCAATGCAGAACAGGCTAGAGTGGGAAGTGCCACTCCAGGCCTATTTATGTTCATAAATAATTTCCCTCAATTCCAGGAAATTGTGATAATTATTCTGATTAACTAAAAATAAATGTGGAAAAGAGTCACTTTTCAATTATCCTTTAAGCACAATAAGCAAAATGTAGGCACTTATTTATGACCATTTTTGGGACTTGATTAAAGTACGAACAATTATAGAACAAGCAATTTTTTTACCCAGTCTGCTCCTCATGCATGGACCAGGTTTTATCACATCTGACTGAAAATGGTTGGGTTCCAAATATCACCTCAAGTGCAGCATTTGATTTGTTTCAAAACTGTTTTTGATTTAATACTTTATAATAAATTACTGTATAGCACCAACAATAATTGATCACAATCTGCTCCCTTGTAAGTTACATGAAAACAACTGTTTGAAAATCAGATGTAAAACTAAGGGTCATTAAATCTCACAAATTCCAACATTATGCAGAACTGTGTCTTGGTGCCACTGTTATTTCACTATTTTATCAATGGCCTTTGGTCTTTCACTCAGAGAATCAAAATGATCTCTCCTTGAAACCGACTTCCGTGTATTATAATGGGAAAGGATAATACTCTGATTATCTTCTGCATAAAATCTAATTAACTTGAATAAAACCTTTTTCTGTGTACTTGAAGGAGTATTTGCTATGCAAATGTATGCGAAGCACAAATAGCGGGAGGAGTGTTAGCAAAATGAGCTTCAAGCTGCAGCCTCCAAATCCTGTAGGAGAGCAGAAAAAGATACTACTTTCATGTAAAATGTAAAATGCTATTAATGAGTTTTAAAGCAATAATGTTCAGAACTAAAATACTCTGATTTGTATCTAAAGACTCTTGCATCCGAAAGTTTCCTAGGGAGGAAAAAATAGGCTAGGAAATTTAATAAATAAATAATAAAAATGCATTTGTGGCCAGAAACTTAGGATATTTTGTCCGATTTGTTTCAATCCCAGTGCCTTACTTACAAAGAATTACATCCACTTCAATGTTAATATGAAGACTATAATGGGCTTGAGCACCTAGGGATTTAGAGTTGTTTGTTTGGTTATTTACTGACTGACTGACTGACTGTGTTATTAAAAGAAGGCATTAAGTCTAACATTCAGTTTTCCAGCCCCTCATGCCAGTCAGGCTTAGACATACCTGGGGCACATTTTTCTTCTCTTGGGCATGGGCTTCTACATATATGCAGAAGAGAGATTTACCCTAGAGCAGGGGGTAGGCAACCTTGGCTCTTTTATGACTCGTGGACTTCAACTCCCAGAATTCCTGAGCCAGCATAGCTCAGGAATTCTGGGAGTTGAAGTCCACGAGTCATAAAAGAGCCAAGGTTGCCTACCTCTGCCCTAGAGTATAGACCATGTCTCTCTCCAAGAGATGGTGGCAGCTTTGTATTTTGAGGAAACTGTGGAAAGAACTTCAGCAGAAAAAAGGAAGACAGTGTTGTGCTCAGATGGAAGTGATAGAACTACCAACTTTTTCATCCAGCCCCTAATTAAAGAGAAATTTCCAGGAAGAAAGGCATTTCCAGAAACAAAACCTGATTCAAGCATGGTCTATTCTCTAGAAAAAATTAATAAATGTTTAGTTAGAACTATGCGAAGATTAACCTATTTCATGTGTGTCGTAATCCTTTTTATGTCTCTGCATAATTTTAGGATATTGTATTTTTCTCTCACTTCAAACCAATCATTCAAGAAACCTGTGTTATTGACCATTTAAAACCAGTATAAGCTTATTTCATCAGGCCATCTTACTATCTACTGCAGGGATGTCAAACTGCTGGCCTGTGGGCCGGTTGCATCATACGGAGACCATGCCCACCCCAGCTCTGGCAATGCAAAAAACGTTGCAATACATCACGACACGTTACGTGATGAGTTTGACACCTATGATCTACTGGAATCTATACATTTACTATGGTATGTCCCATTGGATCTTTTCTTTACCCCATTCTTTTGCAGTTGCTGGATCTTTGTATTAGAACGCTGAAATTTATCTTTTTTAACACAAATTACCTGAATTCAATATTTGTTTTTTTAAAAAATGTTTAATTTTGTTTATACCTTGTAAAATCGGTTTATCTCCAAAGGAGAGCCAGTACTCTTAATTACGTATTTCTATGGCATATCATCAGGAGTGGGCAGTAAAGTGCAGGTAGTCCTTGACTTACAACTATTTGTTTAGTGACCCTTCAAAGTTACAACAGTGCTGAAAAAAGTGACTCATGACCTTTTTTCACGCTAAAGACCATTGCAGTATTCCCATGATCACGTGATCAAAATTCAGACATTGGGCAGCTGGCTTATGACGGTTGCAGTATCCTGGGATCACGTGATCACCTTTTGCAACCTTCTGACAAGCAAAGTCAATGGGGAAGCCAGATTCACTTAACAATTGTATTACGAACTTAACTGCAGCAATTTATTTAACTGGGGGCAAGAAAGGTTATGGTTGTAATTTGAGGATTACCTGTAATTTTTTCCTCACTTTTGCATAATAATTGCCAGAAAATAACAATATATAAAAACCTTAACTCTCCTACACATTGGGTTTAGGCAGGGAGATGCCAGTTTTTTCCTAAAAGATACTGAAGATGGTAGCAACAATAATAAGCTTCTGTTCCAAGAGGCAAGTCAGGGTACAAAGACACATAGGAGATCACCATCCCTCCATCCAATGGAGCCCACTTAGCTACTACGGATAGGATAGATATTATTTTTTTTGTAGAAAGTTATTATGGTGAGTTATTGTCCTTACAGAAAATATGTCATTTCTCACCTTAGAGAAGAGAAAGATATCTAAGATTGATGAAAGAAGATGATTTTTAATCATCGGGGAGACTAGAATATTAGAAGAAAATTAAATAATAGTTATCCCTAGAAAGAAAGCAATGATAAGCCTCTTCCAAAATGTTGCCTAGAAAACAGTATGCAATAGTCCCATGTGATCATCATGTCTAACTTTAAGACAAAAAAAAAATTCTGTAAATTTGGTGCTGGAAAACAAGGTTAATTTGCAAGGAATTGTGCTTAGTACTATTGGGAACCTGTATTTTTTTTTGAGTGTATACAGATTAGTTTGCAACTATTCCTAACCAACAAATATTTACCTTCCATTTTTAAAGACAAATTGAAATTAAATTCCTGTTCACAATCATCTTTGGTCTAGTTGGGAGTGATCCAGGTGAATCGGTTTATATTTTCCAGTGTTTGGATATGTTATGATATTAAAATCATAATTCATCTGAGAATTCTGGATCTGAATATTCTCAAACAGAAGATGCATACTGAATATTTTAGGACAATTAAAAGGAGATGGAAGACTGAAACCTTGCACAAAATCAGAATAAAGGGCTAAAAATGTGTACTTTTAGAACTACTGCAAACCAAAGCAGTGGGAGAGCTTAGATCTTACAGGCAAAAAGGTCAGTCGATACATGGAAGACGACAGGCAAATGAGTAGACCAAAGCCTATGTTATTAGCCAAAACAAGAGAAACCACAGGTTATGATTTAGTAAGCTTAATGATCAGAATTTTGGTTACTAATATTGGAGATGCTGCTGCTAAAAGTGTACTCCGAGGATAAGGTATGTTGATCTCTTGAATAATAAACCTTTAATCAGTCTCGCTTAAAGTCACCCCTCTGGCCTCCTTGCTTGCTGAGGAGTTTTACTTCTTCAATGACTATGTCATGACTCACTGCTTTGCACATATCATACACGGTCAAAGCAGCAAGACTGGCAGCCATCAAAGCTTCCATCTCCACCCCAGTTTTTCCGTGGGTGCGGCACAGAGCCTGAATGGCTACGGTATGTTTTTCTGCATCCAGACTCAGAGTAACCTCAACCAGACTCAGTGGGACATTATGGCACAGTGGAATGAGCTGGCTTGTTAGCTTGGCTCCCTGGATTCCAGCTATCTGGGCCACTGTCAGCACATCGCCTTTTTTAATTTGGTTCTGCTGCACCAAGTTAAATACTTTTGCACCCAGATGGACCACAGCATGAGCCACTGCAATTCTTTCTGAGTCTGGCTTTCCTCCAACATCTACCATTGATACCCGACCTTCTCGGTTAACGTGGGTTAAACAATCAGAGGCACCCAGACATTTGGCACTTGAAAGAGATCTCCAACCCTTCTCTTTTTGGCTTACCATCCTGGAACTAATGTCTCTAGTCACATGGGAAGTCTGTTTGGAGAGAGGAGTCCCTGTCCAAAGGCACTTTTCATTCAAGCTGCAACTCAAAGTCTTCTGAAGAAAGCAATTGCTACTGAGCTGAGCCTGTGGAATCCTTGATGCAAGCTGTCGTGCCGAGAAAGATCCTGGCAAGGCATGGTGTCCTGTAAACATATTTGTTTTAAACTTTTTCCCCATATGTTTGGATAAACTTTCTTTCAGAGTCAGGCAGTGGCCTTGGATAAGGCCCCACTCATTGAAATTTGCTTGGTCCTGCAGGGCATCTTGGAGCAGTGGAAATGACCTTGATGTAGCCTCTGGGGGAAAAAAATAACAAAAGTTCAGATGTTTAGCTTGCTAGAAGAGAAAAACCACTGTTGATTTTACACAGAGTTCTACAAACTCCTATAAAACACAGAGAGAAAAATAAACCTTCTAAAAAATACCCTTCTGAACAAGGAATCTTTTCTTAAATTTTCCAGGATTCTTATCGGTTGTCCGAAAGTAGCTGCCCACAACTCAAAGGACTTGGCACTGATTTTTGAATGACAACTCCCCATGTTACATGACAATCTGTATTTGAAAAATGTTGGGTACTTCAAATGCAATTTGTATACACAACATGGGAATAACCCAAGGAAAATGAAAGGCCAAGTTGGCCATATTAACAAAACGATGTCACGCTTGGCATGGTGCTGCCAAGAGCTCGTATTCCTTCCTTGATCTGTGTTATCTTTATCTGGGTCAGTTTCAATTCCAAGTCTACTGGGAATCAGCCCTCATTCATTAATCCCTTGGCTATGGCCACGCTAGAGCCTAGTGCCAAGGACCAAGTTAAAAGGCGACTATTAAACATAATGGAAAGCACGCTTTTTAGATACAAGAGAGGAAAAAGGAAAGTAGATGTGATGAAGTAGCCAAATCTCTCTTTAATAATATGTATCTCTCTCTTTTGTTTTCCAATGAGAATTTTTCTGGGGTGGGGAGGATAGCAATTCTATTTTATTTCCAATAGCTAAGACACTAAGAAAGAAATAATGCTGCTCAATGCACCCATCCACCGTATTTTTCAGAGGATTTCTTAAGGGTGTCAAGGCTTGTTTGTGATGCAGCAGAATGCCTTTCTCCCCCAGAAGCATAAGCATGGTCTGTCTATCTCTCATCTGTTCATGGCTCTAGTTTCCTTTTTGGGATGCAAGAGTCTTTCTTACAACTTTCAATTGCTGGAACTAAGCGGGGACATATTAGCCTAAGGGAGTGGTGGTGAACCTATGGCACGGGTGCCAGAGGCGGCACTCAGAGCCCTCTCTGTGGGCATGCACGCTGTCGCCCCAGTCCTAGGCCTTCAGCTGGGTTTTATAAAACCTTTTCGCTTTAGGCCTCTGCTGCCATGTGCAAAAAAAAAAAAAAGGTTCAATTAGTCAATTTCAACTTCTCGCGGGGAAAAAAAGATCTTGCAAAGTTGGAATTGATTGATTGAACTTTTTAGTCCCACCCAGTCTGCCATTACCACTGCAGCCACGCCCACCCAATTGGCCACGCCCACCCAATTGGCCACAGTCAGCCAATGGGCCACACCCACCCGGCACTCGACGATGCATAAGTGGGTTTTGGATTGCAGTTTGGGCACTCAGTCTCTAAAAGGTTCGCCATCACTGGCCTACCCTGATCAAAGATAGCTAAGATCATCACTGAAATTATTGCAGCCTATCAAGTATGTGCCATGCATGTCACTTTTTCTCCCTGCCTAGCTCAACAATGTGGTGCCCATCTGAGAATATTATATTCTTAGATTAGAATTCAGCAAGTCTACTTTCTCATCATTATCTCTACACTGCGAATGTATGTAGCTAGCTGTTCCAGAGGGACTGGGCAACAAGTCCCATGCAAACTTTGGGGACTTCTTCCTCTCACAGTCCTAACATCAATTGAAATGAACAAACCCTAAATTAATCTTGAAAGCTACAACTTTAATTCCTATTTTAGTTCTTAATTAGGCAACGTTAATGTTAGAAGTGAGAGTGCACCAGTACATACAAATCATCCATGTACACGTTCAAATCTTCTAAGAAAAATTCATACAAGTGATATTAATGGGTGGAGAGAAGAAGAGATGTATAATAGGAAAAAGTTCTTATATTTCAGTATCTGCTTAGAACCGAATTTTCTGATCCTTATACAATAGGGAGTTAACAATCATTATGACAGTTGTTGTATAAAATCACATTATTGCTGTGCAGTGTGTGTGTGTGTGTGGGGGTAAGACTGGGTCTTGATCTCTTCCTCTCTCTCTCGCTGATTTTCATGTTTGAGTAATCTCATCTCCCATGTTTTCAAATGAGAACATGAGTTATCATGAGATTTGGAAAGCTTGTCAGATTTTAATCATTTTAATTTAATTCAAAAATATATTTAATTTTGAAGTTTTATAGATGTCAGGTTGTTCTGAGGTTATTCATCCCTATTACTTTATATCAGAATATGTTTTTAATTGACTCTACTGATCTCTAAGATCCTGTGTAGTTTTCAGTTGCATTCATAGAGGGGTAATTTGAAGAGCAACACAGAATTCCTGCATAGCATTTCTGACTGCTGAAGTCAATTTATGAAACATTCCCTTTCTATCCGCTTCTTTTTGCACACACAAGGTTCCCCACCTCTTCCATTAGAGACCACAGAGACATTTGATACCTGCCACAGACATTTTGTAACACATTACGTAAAAGTCTGTCTATCTTTGCAAATCTGGGAGTAAACTTTAGGTTACAGAAAACTGGGCATTCTTCCAAAATGTTGGGATTCCTTTTCCCCAAATTCCTGGCCAACACGGCCTTTAAGTGAAAATTGCAATGTTGTAATCCCAACAGCACACCATTGTTAAATGGGTCCCTATGCTTTGCTTTTCAACTATTATATAACTAGAGAGAAAACTGTACTGAAAAAACATTCATAGCATGGGTTAACTCAGCCTTCCATCCTTCTGAGGTCAGTAAAATGAGGACCCAGATTGTTGGAGACAATATGCTGATTAGAGAGGGCTGTAAAGCAGTGAAGCAGTATATAAATCTAAGGGTATTGTATGGTGTATGAGAAGCAGAGAAGATCCACACCAAGATTGGTAGGAGAGACTGTTCCCATAAACAGACTACGTGCTTATGACTTCATGAAAGCAAAGGAAGACAGCACATGGCAACTAGAGTAAGTCAATACAGAGTTTCAGACTATGTTCAGTTTTCAGTTAGCTTTTACAATAATTTTGCACTGGTATCTTGTTTTACAGAAGTCCTTTTGTACAATTCATCAAGCCTTCCACACTAGATTAAAGTGTATTTTAAGAAAAAGAAACCTGCTGAAGCATTCAAGAAAAATAAGAGAGGGAGAATAGGACAATTTATTCTTTCCATAGCGTTCACTACAGTCCTCTTTTGGACTTGGGACCTTCTATTCATTTCCTATTGATTCACACAGGAGCTGCCTTCATGGAACTTTGTAATCCATTTCAAATTAAATTGGGAAGCTGCCTGAGTTGCTCTGTATATTCCTGCACTAGTCTGTAAATCATAACAAAGTTGGTTCTACCCCAGTCGCAAAAACTATGCTATTTGCAGAAAGAAAGTCAGTGGTCGCTTTTCCCGAGGTGCAGAATGCATGGCCTTACCAGATATAATTTAAGTCCCAGATACAAAGCTGTGTTAGGCAGCCAACTTCCCATTCCAAAACCAGCTGGAAGGAGCCTGTCTTTACATCCAGCTTCCTTTGCTCTCCCCCACATATGTCTTATTCAATTACAGGCAAACCTCCAAATGTATGGTTTACCACATGGTTCTCCCATGCTGTGGAAACGCTAGTAGTTAATTGTTCCCATTTCCCAAATTATCTATATCCCATCCTTCTAATTCTAGCAATATACCAGATCTTAAAGTGGGTTTAAGTATGGAGCCCCGAGGAACAGCTACATAATAAATTCTCACTTACAGCCTGGAGAATGGAGGCTCAGAAACTTCCACACTGCTGCATTAGCAAAATGCACACCCAGCATTAGTTTGATGTGCATGCCCCAAAAGTGATGCCCCAAATAATGCTTTTAAAAAAGAAAATGTGTGCATATTTCTATTTCTTCTTTAGAAAATGTTTAGCCTCTGTTTACAGTTTCTGGACCATTTTGCATAATTTAAGTACTTCTTACGTACTGATTGGTCACCCACCAATGAGGATCATTGGCCTGTTCTTCATTTGGGAAATGTTGAACATACCTGAGAAGAAAATAATGAACATGCAAAAATTATTAATACTCCCAGATTTTATATCAATGTAAATAATGCAAAAAATACAAAGTAAAAATGTTGGTGATGGTATGGATGTTGGCATTCTAAGAATTAAGCAATCATCTCTTGAATGGGGAAACAGAGAAAGCAAAACCAGACTATGAAAACAATTCACATGAGAAATGAAAAACAGCAGCGTACGACATAATTTGAAGGACTTACCCCCAAAATAAAATACCAATTATGATCCTTAATCAAAGGACTTATACGCTATGAAACAATGTCAGGAAATGTTTCAGTGGATAGGGGCAAAACTTTATTTAGATTTTTTTAGACAGCCTAGGAATGCAGTAACATCATGTCACAGTTGGCAGGAGTGTTTGCCATTCCTTTCCTCCCTTCTGTCCCATACACACGCCTAAAGTGAACTCTGAACAAACAGGGTAATATATTTGGACAACATGAGAAGACTGCAAGAAATGGAAATCAATACTTCCTAATTCCTGTCAGCATAAAGTACAGCAGAACTATTGTAGTGTGCAAATTCTTTTTAATTTAAAATGTTTCAAGAACAAAACAGATTTTCTGTTACTAACGAGTGTCTCAGTTTTTGATCTCTATTTTGAGATCAAAATAATGCTATTTTGAGCCTGGAACTCTTTTTTTGGATGAAATGGAACAGTCCTGGAACTCTTGCCAGCAAGATTAGAATAATCTGTTTTAAATTCAAGAGCTGATATGTTGTAGTCTTGATCAATTTTGATTTGGAAGCATTTTATAAATCCTTAAATCATAACTTTTGATTTCACTTTAAGACTTTTGCGCCGTATTGTGCTTACTCTTAATAGTCCAGCTCTGGCTAAGCATCTTGGAGAGAAAAAAAAACCCTCCACGAAATGGCATACCTGCATGTTGTTTCTTTTTTCTGTCAACAGCTGCCCCAATGATCTGGATCAACTTTTCTTCAGAGGCATTACCTCGTAAGTGATCCCGTAAGGACACTTCTGAATTTCCAAAAAGGCAGACCTGAAACAAGAATAGAAGGTGAGCTGAGAGGATGACATAGACCCATTCTGCATCAGGTTATGTGGGCGTAGCAATAGAGAAAAGTTCATTAAATCTTCAAAACATTTTAGTTCCAGATTATCTTTCAAAAGAAAACGTTGCTTGCTCCCACAATAGATCAGTTTTGCAATGGCAATGACTGTTCAAAACGCCAGCTGGCAACATCCTTATCTTGAAAAGGCAAGCAGGCAATCCCTACACCAGGGGTCTTCAAACTCGGCCCTTTTATGACTCATGGACTTCAACTCCCAGAATTCCACAGCCAGGCCATGCTGGCTGAGGAATTCTGGGACTTGAAGTCCATGAGTCATAAAAGGGCCGAGTTTGAAGACCCCTGCCCTACACTATCTGAAGATGGAAAGCAGCCATAAAACAGTACTTCTCACTAGAGCCAAGAAGCCAATTTTAGGTAAGTCTTCCATTCCAGACTATCAGCAATAATAACAAGTGTCAGTTTGCAAGGTAGTCAAGAGAAGAAGTACATCCAGATGAACTAGGTCTACTTTATGGCAAGATTACATTGACAGAATTTTATAAGTCTGAAAGTACATTTCTCCCCCATCATCTTTAGCGCCCCAAAATCTAGGGAGAATCCCTTCTGAGATGTTTAGCTACCCACATTTCTTTTATGGGTCAAGCTGCTCTTCTCTAACCATTCCCTGGCTGTGTCTCTTCCCGTCTCCCATGTTCATTCTCATACACCATTATAGTAGGACAGCAGTCCCAAGATCATCTCTGAGAACTGCAGGAACCCAACAAAGGTGTGCACTAATGTAGGCTTGCTTATTCAATTTTATGAAGTTCTTCCAAGTATGAGGACTTAGAAGTCAGTACAGGCTGGATGCTAACATGCAACATTCTCAAGTTGGGCATATCTCCTATGCAATATTTGCTTTGGAAGTGATAGCATGTTCTACTGCAATGCAAACATTTTGAGGTCAAACTTTGAAACAGACCATTCCAACCTCCAATTGCAGTTAGAAGGTTTAGTGTCAGAATGACATTCAGGAGTCAGGACATTTTGAATTTAAAATGTTTGACTTGCACCTAACATTCTATCAAAGGTACTGATTTTCTCTGGGTTGAGGAGTGCACTTGGATTTTGGTTGATATCCCAGCAGTTGCCATCTAAAAAATGGAGTGTGATCTGGACAATTAAGTGGATGGAGCCAGGACAAGAGCTAGATTTATTTTAACATAAATTAAATGCACTTAAGTAGGCATTTAATATTTACTGTTGAATTAAAAAGTGCCCCTTCCTTTGGAAGGACTCAGGCTTTGCAGCCTCTAGGACAGAGGTTGTATGTATATAGGCTACAGAATGATTTCCCAAATTCCAATCAGGTTATATTTTCCAGTTCTTTGCAACTGAGATGCACCTGATAATTGCATCTGCTGTGGAGGAAACCTCTCTCCATCCCATACCTTCTTTAAATGTAAGAATATCATTCCACATAATCTGGCTTGGGTAATTGTAAATCTTTCCCAATCTTCATCATGTTCCACCAGCATGTTGAATATTACAGTACAACAATTTAAACGGTGAGCAGGGTTTGGGAAGGCAACATGTTTAAATGCTGCGATCTGAAGCTAATTTAATGTTATTTTTTTCCCCTCTGTTCAATTGTGTCCCATTTTCAAAGACTACCTGGACACATCCTTGCAGTTTTCTTGGAAAGGTTTTCAGAAGCGGTTTGTCATTGCCTCCTTCCAAGGGCTGAGAGAGGGCAAGTGCAATGTCAGAGAAGGCCCTTCCCCTAGATCCTGCCAGCTGGAATAATCAAACTGATGAGGCCTATAGCCTGCCTTCTCTGCTGGCATGGGTAGGGCAGGCCAATCCCAGTGAGATGAGATGGTCCCTCAAGTAGCCTGGACCCCATGCCATGAAGGGCTTAAAAGGTGATTACCAACAACTTAAATTGCATCCAGAAGCAGACCCACTGCCAATGCAGCTTGTGGAGGAATGGTGTTACAAAGGCCATTCTTGGGGCCCCAAGAACTGTCTGCACTGCTGCACTCTGTAGCAGCTGTAGCTTCTGAATGTTCTTGACTCCTTACAACTATATCAACACATTATTGTGGTTTTCTTGGCAATAAAACAGAAATGGTTTGCTGCTGTTACCTGTTTTTGTTGTTGTTATTGTTGTTTTGTTGTTGTAAATGTCTTAGTACAACCTACAGCACCAAGGTTTCCTAGTGGTCTTCAGTCCAACTACTATATCCCATGTTGCCTTAGTCCTTTTGAGATCAGCAAAGATCAGCTAAGTGTTGCCACCTGCTGGTGCTTTAATTTAAGCTTCTCCTAGCATGACTCAAAGTACTGACTTGAATATTTCAAGGACATTAAAATCCAGCTCTGTCATTTCAGCTAATGAACTTGCTCTAACTTAGTGTCAACAGATATTAATGCAATGCTTGCTGTCACCAATTGTGGGAATTGGAACTTTTAAGTACCAAGTCTGAACTAATTACAAATAACAACTTTCAACGTGACAGGAAAATTGATCATTCTCTCCTTGCGTCTCTTCCCATCTCACTACTTGGTCTGTACCCCACATGTCGGATTTAATAGTGGTTGCCAATTGCCACTTACAAGACAATTTCAAATAAAAGATTATATTTATATAATATATTTACTTCCCATTAGTTTTCATATTTGAATATACTGTATTAGAAAAGAAAAGAAAATTCAGGAATAGCAAAAATACTTTTTGCTTCATGTAATAAACTGAACAGGAATTGTTATATAATTTATTACTTCTGTTTAGAGAATATTTATCTAAGAGTGTTTAAACCTGTTCTGAATGCAGTGCCCATTTTATGAGCTCTGTCTACATCAAATAAATAATCATATTTATCTTGATCGTAATCATTCACCAAGTTGTACCCCCTTAACATAGGAGTCCAAATTAAAGCATTCCAGACAGATTGGTGTTAGCCTTTGCTTGAAAACATCCAGTAAATGATACCATTTCCCTAAATAATTGGTTCCATGGTCCAACAGACAAAGCAATAAGACTACCTTCAAATTCCCATCAGCTGTGATCCTTAGACGATTGCAGGATCCACAGAAATGCTCAGACATGGAAGTGATGAAGCTGACTTGCCCCTGAAAATGTGGTACCTTATATGCCTGTTAAAAGCAAAATGTGAGAGAAAAATTGGGGGGAAAAAAGAAAAAATAATAATCAAAACATTTCTACTTCATTCCTAAAATTTCTTCTAGTTTGTGAAAGAAGTTAGGGATGTGCAAAATGTTTTGAATTCAAACTTTTTCAAATTCAAAACACCCTGCTTCAAGCACAAAGCAGCTGTCTCCAATGTGAAATGTATTTATTAAATGCATTAATTAGATTTATAGGCTGCCTGACTCCACCATGACTCTGGAAAACATATAGTATCCATTTAAAACAATAAACTGCAAACAATACAAAAAGCAGATGTCCAGAAAAATAACCCCAATTCTGATAAAACTAATTATCACTATAAGACATCTGCCCTCCACTCTAGCTCAAATCCTGGGGAAAGAGTCAGATTTTAAGGGTTCACCTGAATAAGGTCAAATAAGCAAATTTCTCAGGGGATATAATTCTAGAAGGCGGTGCTAGATTTAAAAAGGCCCACTTTCAAATCCCATCAGATGACACTATTTAGTCAGTGGGACCCAGAACACACCAAATATGCTGGAATATATAGGATAGGCAGACTGGATTCAACTACACACAAAAAAGAAGGATAACCTACTAGAACACTGTATCTACCACTCCAAATCCCTATAGATGGCCCTAAAGAATATCATGGTTGACAGTACTTTTGAAAATGCTGAGATATCAAAGAGAATCATGATAGCTGCACTATTCATGTCCCAGCTCTGTCAGAAATTAGAGAGAAGTATGAATCATACTATCTCAATATTATAAAACCAAGCATAAAAGGTTCTAGATAACTTCTATTTTCCAGATTATCCATTTCCAGCTTGCTCTCGAAAGCTACAACATGACCACTTTTTCAATAATCTTCCCCAAGAAGTGAAAGTTAGAGAGTAGATGAAAATTGTCCAAGCCTATCCACTTCAGCAAAGGCTTCTTAAGGAGGGGGTGAAGCATCACTTCCTTCAAGGCAAGCTGTACCACCCCCTCTTCAGCAAAACAAATATTATTGCGTAGATCCAACTATACAGTATCCACCAAGTGATTTTAACCAGCCAGGAGTGACCCCCAATGAATAGGCAATTGGTTTAGTGGATTTGAGGATCCTCAGCAGTTACTGGCTCAAAAGCATTCCAGGTAACTCTACAAGACCTTGCTTTTGTCAATTCAATAGGAACTGAACACCTCTAGGACAGTCCCAAGCAATTCTGTGCAGCTTTATCCACCAGATGCAGCTCTCCAGATTACCCTGTAGCTTCCTCTCTACCTAGCTAGAAACAAGTCACCTTAAAAGAAATTCTCTGAACAGTTGTCTACAGTTGAAATACAAGTGCCAACTTTATCACCACGATGCAATCTCTAATATATATTTTTATTCATGTTCAGTTGGATTCATTCTTTGTCTCCTTTCTAATGGCATTTTTAGTATCTCTTCTGGCATTTCGTCTTCTCAGAGAACCAAAGAATTCCCTGGGATTGACTCACAGTAAGAAGCCACACGTGAGCAATCCAATCCAACTCCTTTCACGGTTATCCGTTTCAGGAAGTGACCAATGGCTCTATCAAGCCACTCATCAGATACTCAAGAAAGACCTCAATCTCCCCCTGAAACCTTATAGGGTGGACTAATCAAATTGCTGTATTCACCTGTGGCATCCAAGGGTAATCCCAGCATGCCTAAGTCAATCAGAGATTAATGACATGGGCTAATTCTGAGTTTTATAGAAGTATCTTAGCTCAACCCATTTTACACTCAAAATAGCTGTGTTACCCTTGAAAGCGGCACCTTTCTAATTAAGTACAGTACAAATTCAACTAATTTTGTACACTCCTAATAACTGTGAAGTAGATAGATTATGGGGAAAGTGTAGGACACTGACAAGAAATTCTGTAAATGCTTTTACAGAATGAAATGTTACCATGAGGTTAAAAATCACCAGAAGTATTCATGTAGCAATACTATACTGGAAATCAATTACTGAATCTGGGATTATATTATTCCTTCAATATGTAGGGATATATATTATCTTTATGATAAAGAGCAGACACTAGCGTTATAAGGAGTGTTATCTTCTTACCAATTTCCTGTTAAACTTATTTCTAAAAAGATCTTACATGCTAGATGGAAAAATCCATGACAACATTTTAATGATATGTGTTTAGATGAAGGCTATTTTAAAATTCTTATGTGGTGCATACTTCTCTGTTAGAAACATTATGCAAATCATGTACAAATCACATATATTATGGAGCACATTTATATTATAAACACAACAGCAGTTGTCATGGATATAACTGTAAAATGACCAAAATTCCCAGACATAATACCTCATGTATAGTTTACATAAAAGCAAACACAGAATACTTTATGTGTAGTAGGTAATACCAGAAACTTATCATGGGACAATTATGAAGGTAATGGTAATAAATTTACTCTGAAAACTGAGGCAATACTTAAATAACTACAGCTTACAAAGCATTTTTTCTAGTCAGAATAAGTTTGGTTCCCTCTCTCTCTCTCTCTCTCTCTCTCTCTCTCTCTCTCTCTCTCTCTCTCACACACACACACACACACACACACACACACACACACACACATCTCATCTCTGAACTACTGCAACACTCTCTACATGGGGCTACTCTTGAAGAATATTTGGAAGCTGCGCTGTCAAGGAATGCAGCCACACAGATAATTCTTGGGGCCCCTAGGGTGACCCATATAACACTGCTGTTAGGCAAGTTGCACTGGTTGCCACCCTAGAGTCCAATTCAAGGTGCATGCTGAGGACCCGTGTGTGTGTGTGCATGCTGTGGACCCTGTTGGTCAAGGAATTCTGCCTGGTGGGGCCTAGGAGAAGAGCCTTTTCTGCTGTGGCTCTGGCCATCTCGCCTCAAGGTAAGATCTGTACCAACCCTCTTGGTTTTCTGCAGGTTCTTAAAACCTGGCTTTGCCAATTCACCTGGGACCCCAATGGGGGCATGTCATACTGGTGGAGGTGGTTAATGGACTGCCAGATGATAATGCCACCACCTTGTTTTAACTTGCTCCCTCCCTTAGCTATCTTTTTTAATATTAATGTAAATATTTATTATTATCTTAATATTTTAATGTTTTATATTGTTTTTATTTTGTGGTAAGCACTCTAGAGTCACATTTAGGTGAGATGGGTGGCATATAAGTTTAAAAAATTAATAATAAATAGGCACAGTTTTGAGCCAATATCACCAATAGCATAATTGTCAAAATACCTAAGAAAGCTCTAGCAGGACAATAGAATCTGCATCATCTCTCTCCTTCCCTGATAGCTAATCAACTAGCACTGAAGTAGTGGACCAAAAAACTCTAATTACTGACCCTTTGATTATACTAATATTCACCTTGGCAGTGCTAGAAGCTTCACAGGGCAACTTTTTCAAGTCCGGCCATTTTTGTTTAATTGTATCCAGCATTTCCTTGTAGCTCACCATTTTCTTGAAGTTCCACTTGTTGCCTAGAGTAAGAAGGAAAGAAACGTTACTGATCAAATAAGGCTGATATTGACTGTGGGAGTTTATAATACAAAAGACATGTTTTTAACTATAGCACGTTGTCATCCGGGATACTATGTGACCAGACAATGGTTGAGATGCATTGGTAGGTAATAAAAAAACAGTGGCTGAAGTGGGTGGAGCAGAAGTCTCTGAAAAACCCATCCCAGTGCAATTCCTAGTGTAATAATAATAGTAAATTAGTAAAACCTAAGGTATAAATGTAGGAATATCTGGAATACATTAGTTGTGTTTTGCTGCCATGAAACTGTAAGGTCAGAGACATTCAACATCAATAATAAAAAATACCAGTAATGCCAATACTTTGGCATTGTCCCTTTCCAAAGAGATTCCTCTATAGGCCATGGAGGCTGAAGGCACTTCTAAGCTGACATTCCATCACCATCTTTTGCAGGAATAGGAATCTGCCCACTCCATTTACTTTAGACTTTGAAGCCAAGTGTAATCTCAAGAACTCACCATCAAAAGGCATGTATTCTATAAAGCGGACATCCAGGGGCTGCTTTTCTGTAAAAGAAACAAAATCCAGCAGCTCATCTTCGTTGAGTCCTCTCATAACCACACAGTTCACCTAAAAGAAAAAGTGAGTGAATGGTCCCAAGAAATGATCCAAAGTCAGTTCATAGGCACAATAGATAATTGGCACAATCTAGATAATGCGCTTTCTATTACTGAACAATTATTCCCTATGTTTCCTTTATAGGATATTTTTTTTAAAAAAAAGTGTATTGGGAAATTATTACCAAAACTAATTATTAGGATTAAGACACTACACCAGCCTTCCCAACTTGAGGATCTCCAATTGCCTTGGGCAGCAGGTCATTTCCCATAACTCCTAATCAGCAGAACCTTTAGGCTTCTAGTCTTTACCATTTTTAGTCTGGGATAAGAAACAAATAAGCAATAGCACTGCATTTATTTAAATAATAAATACTTAAAAATAACATATGAGATGTGACATGAGTATGCCAAAACTACATTTGCACAGTGGTGGCGGAGTGATTAGAATGCAGTATTGCAGGCAAACTCTATCCACAGCCTGGAGTTTATATTTTTGTGTAACAGGATGAATACTATGTAGTTCAAGATTATTAATAGAGAATATTCTCACCTTAACAGGATTATAGCCAAGATCAAGAGCTTTGTGTATTCCTTCCATTACCTTGTGGAATCCTAAAATACCAAAATGTAATTATTTAGAAAAAGTTGAGCAAAACTTTTTATAAAACACATAAACTGAATGCAATATTAATGTATAAATTTATAAAATTTATAATAAATGTATACATTTATTCTTGCATTCTTTTAAAGATTTATTCATGACTCTATCAGACACATTTAAGTAAGAGCTTACCTTGCTATATAGAACAAATGAAATATAGTAACAGATTTGTTTAAGTAACAAGTCTAAATATTTTTATATGGAGTAGTCACAATGGGCTTTAGACATACGTAACATTATGTTGAGTGTGTTTTCAAATGTAGAGAGAAATCAAGACTTTTCACAAATTTTCACCATCTCTCCAATCGTGTTGACATAAGAGATGTTTATTCAAAAGGAATATAAAGTACTTTATGTAATCCCAAATATTTGGAAAAGAAAAATACATTGTTATTCCACGAAAGAAGAGGAGTGGGATGGGCAGTCATGAGAATTAAATAACATGGACTACCATAATTGTTTGATGTCAAAACGTGTTTGTTATTTCTTTACTCTGCTACTCTGAAAACCTCTGACTTCAGTTGCAAAGGTTTACTCTAATAAAATAAGCTTGCAGACTAAACATGACTTCGGGGAACACAGCATACAATGAAAACACTAGAGTTACTATATTCAGGAATCAGTCCTGCTTGCAGAAAGGCATGGAAGGAAATCAAAAAGAAAAGAACTTCCATGCAACTTTAGGAATATCAAGCAATTAAGGAAACACTGGCCCAAAAGAAGCATCAATATTTTTTTTTAAGGATAAATGCATCAAGCACCTATAAAGGACTGAGTAGCTATAAAAAAATTGCTGAGATAAGAAACCCAATGTGATGTTTCTATAGCAGCAACACACAGGAAACATTAAACCTGCCTGTTTTAGGTTTTCCTGCCCCAAGCGGTATCTGTCCATCTAACTCAGTGGTTCTCAACCATTTTAATGCCGCGACCCCAACCGGTCGTAAGTCGAGGACTAAACCGGTCGTAAGTCGAGGACTTTCCCTGCCCGGGAGCGCCGCGCATGCGCGGTTCCGCCCCCTGCACTGGCCGAGGCGTAGCTGGCAAGCGGCAGAGACGGAGCAGGCCGACCACCAGCTGGCCCAGCCCAAGGGAGGTAAGGCACCCGCCGGAAAAGGGGAAAAAAATGGCGGACAAAAAAAATGGCGGACAGCCTTGCTTGGTGACCCCCGTGAAATGGTCGATCGACCCCAAATGGAGTCCCGACCCACAGGTTGAGAACCACTGATCTAACTGCCTACCCTGAGAAAAAGTCACCCTCAGCAGGCTTGAACCCAGGCCCTCTCTGGTCCTCCCTTTTCCTATGGAACAGAATTCACCTTAAGGGCAGAGTGGCTGCAATTTTTTTTGGAATTCAGGAATGTTATCCAGAAAGCCTATAGGGATTCAGATGGAAATGACACCTGCACATACAGGTGAACATTTCAGTCATGCATTAGGAAGTTGGTTATTAATGCTTTTGTATGTTGTGTTAAGCTTTGTTACAAAAGTGGAGTATTTGCTACTTACAAGTTGGTTATGACCGAAGTGGTCCAGAAGCCTTGGCAATAAATAAACTTTCCTTGTGTCTTTGGGTCTTCGGTGGCATACAAATTTGAGAAGTAAATAAATAAGGATGGGATACATAAATTTTAGAGCTATACCATTCTGGAAGTCACCGCTAATGGATTTGTTTTTGTTTTAATTAATTTATTTAATTCTATTTTTAAGATCATGATCATTACTTTGTTGGGTGAGCACTGGGCCTGCTAAAACAATATTAATAGTTTGGAGTCAACCTACTTAATACCTTCTCATTTTATAGGAGCAGATCTAATTCCTTGACTAGCAACAATGAATAGTCTGAAACATTAGTTACACATCCCCAGGCATCACTACGAACTGACTGCACTGTGGTGGAATTGGAGATGATCCTGCTGGATTCATTCAAACTTTATCTCTCTGCAATAAAGTTTTCTAAAATTTGATATATGATCAAAAATATTTTAATATTTAAATGTGCAAGCACACAAGGGTAAGATTTCTCTGTGTATTCAGAGATTCCTCTATGTAGCACAATCCATATTTAGAAACAATTAAATGTAACACAGAGGGAAATGTGCAAACATCTTGAGCTGATTAAAGTCACTTTTATTGGCTGTTTTTCCCTACTATGCCTCCATTAGTTTTAACTGACACTGTATCACCATCTAGTGGTTCCATATGGGCATTTCCCCTGCAATGAACAGATTACAGCCATTCCAAACAAATTAACATGGTTTCAAATGTGTGCTTTCAATTTTGGAGTCCATTTAATTGATTCTGTTAAGCAATATTTATCTTGTCTCTATGCTGTCTCCTATCATCACCACTAAGTTTGTTAGTAAAAAGCAAAGAGGATGCTTTCACAAAGAGAAACACGCAACACTTGAAAACATTTGAAACTTGTACTTGGAAACGGAACATAACTCTCAGTTAATTATCTTTCACATACGCTGTACACATTATGCATATTAATTCACAACTAATTATTCCAGACTCATCTCCATTCCCACACTTCGGCAGCACCATTTGTACTCTTACAAAAGTGGGAGCGGAGGCATTTTCCAGCATGTTATATAAGCGTAACTGAATCTGATTACTGTTCAGTGAGACAGATGGTTTGCCGTTGTTGTTAGTAGGGACAGCATGCTTTCTTCCATAGAAGGAGGAGGAGGAGGAGGAGGAGCTTTCCCTGTCACTACATGCTGTGAAAATATTGCAGTCCACAGCTCTGGGTTCTTTCTCACTGGACACAACTTCTAAAGTGAAGTAGCTGGTGACCTTTCCCACTGTTTAAATTTCTTCAAGGCCCTGAACCATGATTTGATGGGAAATAACTTGGAAAGTGAAAATTTTACCATACCATACAATACCATACAACACAACACCAGTACAAACAAACAAACTAGCAGGCAATATCAAAAGGTTCCTTAATGGTGCTGAGAAAATGCTATGGGTGAAGTCATTGGGAACTGAAAGAATTTAACTTTTTTCTTTTACTTTTATCAGTTTTACATTAAAAAATAAATGTAAAGGCGTGGAGGGGAGAGGGACCTGTATATTTGTAACATCAGTGTCTCATAATGATATGGGATGTAAGAAATTAGGAATGTATAAATGAGAAAACCATGTTTCTTTCCTAAGAGTAGCAATTCTTTTCATTTTTTTTTCTTATTTACCATGAGAAATCTCTGTGCATGATCTCATGGCACATTGAAGCTGCTGAAATCTCTAGTTTCTGATCAATCTCCCAAGGCAATTTGTGTCTTAAGATACCAATTTACATATAGTGTTGCATTTTACATATCAATTTCTCGGTTGCTTTTAATGGAAACATTTACAAATTATGAAGTTATCCCACCCTGTAATCACAACCACCACCAACAGTTCAGTTTAATCTTTAAATGCCTTATGTATGGATATCTTTATTTTACTAGATGCACTAATACCTGTTTTGAAAATCTGAACTGTTCCTTACCCATGTCAGTTCTGTTCTTCACCTGGCAGAATGGCTGCTGTAACATATGTGATTAGCCGTAAAGGGAAAGTGAAGCAACCAATCATATTATTCCAAAGAAAGTATAAAATATACTTTCTTTGGAATAAATACTCCAGGGCCCCTTGAAATATGCCAAATATGCCAGCCAAGTTTCTCATAAATTATCTACATGGAACAGTAGTTAGTATTTCCAGGAAGAAGAGTTCCAACAGAGAGGAGATCTCAAAGTCAAGATTTGATCCAGCTGCCACAAGCAAGCATCATTCAGATGAGTTGTAGCTCTGGCTGCTAGATTAACAAGCATAACAGAAATATTGAAACTCTTCATTATAAACCTGGTTCTGTTGGAGTAGATGTTGCCACAAATAATATATTTAAACATTAATTAAATATAAGTGTTCCTTGATATTCTGAAGGAAAATACCCATTTTCTGGGAACAGTGGTGATAGTAAAGCTATTTTGGGACTCTTTTTCTATAAAACTGTATCAGTATAGATTATTCCAATGCATTGAAATTCTGATGATCTTATGGAGTTGATCAAATTTGCTCATTCTTAAAATTAAAGAAGTGAAACTGTAACTGTGTATTTGTAGGAGAGGTTTTTTATGGTTTACTGACCTAGCATCATCCCCAAAACAAAGCAATTTGTGTTCCTAAAATGTACACCTACATTAACAAGAAGTGAAACACAAAGTTCCACAAAATCAGAATCTACCTGAATTTATTTCACTGCCAGCTGAAATTCATTTATGTGGCTGAGGAAAGATTTCAAAATGGTATAATGTATTTTCAAGAATAATGTAACTGCCTTAAATAACTCATTGGCCCAAGTAAATGGTCTTAATATCTAAATATATGGCTTTTCCGCACGCATTTTTAAGTAGTATCTACAATAACTATTTCTAAATTAGAATTTAAAACCAACTGAGACATATGATTTAATCTTAATGTAATAATAAAACCCTACCTGATACTCAATTATGAAAATTTAGTTCCAAGTTGAGAACAATTCTCAAGCTACTGCAATTTCAGCAAGAGCTCACTGCACTATTGAGATATCATATAATAACGTTTTAAATTTAAATACTTTCACTGGTGCAGTGGAGTCACACCTGTAGACTGTAAGGGTTGAAATGGAAAATTCAAGCACACTGTTTAGACCAGACAGAACTACTGTAAAAAAAGGGCAAGAGCCCGGGAAAAGAATAGCCAGTAACAGTAATGGGTTATTGCTGAATCTGGCCTAAACTTTGAAACAGTTCTTGATGTTCCTTATTAATCTTATCTAGCATGACCAACCGTCAGAAATTATGGAAGTGTGAATCCTCTATTTTCTGAGGAGCTCTAGATTTCTAATCTGTTTTAGACAGCACTGCCAAATTTTTAATTATAGTTTACTACGCTAAGCCAAAACTTTCAGCACTATTATTACACAACAAAAAGTAAACTCATTTGCCTTTTAAAGAAGGTTACAGTTCAACATTGGTCATAATCATTAATAGTTGATATAATTTGTATTAATTTGTTTTCTAATAATTCACCTGAATTATGTCTACTACTTCAGTGTATGCCCCTCTGAGTGAATTTTGGCTCCTAACAACTGACTGGAAAGGTTCCTGTAGTTTTCAGGGCAAGATTTTCAGAATTTGTTTGACATTGCCTGCTTCCTAGGGTTGAGAGTGAATGACTGGCCCAAGATCACCCAGCTGACTTCATGCCTAAAATGGAACTAGAATTCATGGTCTCCTGATGCCTCAACCGTTACACCAAACTGACTCTCCATTGTAATGGAGAGCGGTTTAACAAAAGTTAAACTTTGTGATTAACTTTTGTTCATAAAGATACTTTTTTGACACTTTTTTGATCATATAACAGAATAGTTGGGTTAAATTTCTCTCAGAAATATTTCTGGCTCTCTACCAACATAGCACTGTAGTGGTATATCTGTGCTTCTTGGGATGTCTATAGAAGCATATATGTTAATGCAGTTCAGTATTAATACTTGTTATTTTAATGAGTGCTAAACCAATATAGCTAGGAATACATTTGCTGATACTTCTTCTGATGCTTCTTTGAAAAAAAAAGATTCCTCACAATGACTTTCTGAAATTTGGATTAGTGTGCAAAATGTATTACTATGACTTAACCAAGAAGGTTTTGAAAACAGTGGTTCAATTTGAAACATCCCGTTCATGTTAAGTTATGGCTTTCTGCAGTTGTTGCTATAAAGAACAAATAATGACCAAAAATAAATACAGAACAAAATACAAGAGTCCTGACTTGAAGATAAAATTCAGATTTCAGGAATTATGCAAAAGTAAACTCTTTCTTCCCATTAAATGTTTTATATTTTGAGTGTATATCCAATGAAATTGTTTTATTTTAAAATGTTTTAAGGTTCTATTGCTGTTTTATTTTTTTATATAGATTAAAATGTACATATTAAAAATGTCACTTACATTTTTGTCCAATCTAATCCCCCCAAAATTATTCATGGAGGATATTTTGCAAATTCATTTATTTTTTAGGCGATCAGGAAACCAGGGCCTTTGAGAAGCTGTGTTCTATACAGTGCTGCTCAGAAATACAGTAGGGGACATAACTGTGGAAACCTTTTGGGGAAAGTGTATTTTTTGAGGTTTGATGGCTAATAACACCACTTTGTTTTGGAGTAGTACCATAAAATTATATATCAATGGAAAGATATTTTAATCAAGAAGGTAATGCAACATAGTTTGTTCAATTATCTGTACTGTATCCTATGAAAAGATATAGCCAAATAACCAGAAAAAAGGAAGCACAACTTGCTTAGGTTGATATCAGGTAGCTTTCCTTCATCTGATTGTAGCCAATGAGCATGAGTGTTTAGAGAGCCAATCAGGTGTCATCTTGTTTTGGCAATGAGCCAATCAGATCACAGTAGGATTCAGTTATTGATGTCATGTATTGAAGCTGAGAGGAGGACATTTGTCAGTGTGTTATGTGATCACTATCAAGTTGGTTGGGTGTTTTTTTTTCCTTTCATTTAGTGAGCTTGTAAAACGTAATAAAATTAAAGTAATAGTGCAAAGAGTTGACTGGTTGCCCAGAAAGTGATGTAAAATAGTATTATTAAGTGAACAAGGCTACAGTTATAAAGAAATTAGAAGAAAAATTGGTGAAAACTTAACCAAAGGTGGCATTTCTACTGTACACTTTTCCCAAAAGGTTTCCACAATTTTGGCCACTACTGTAAATGTGTATATTCCACAAGCAGCTGAAAATGGGAAAAAATGTAGTTGTTACAGATAAGTTCTGCAGATAGGTTCTGGTATATACTTGCAGGTAGATTCTGTGGTCATGCTCTTGTATACCTTTTCTTGAAATATCTTTTCAGAAACAAATCAAAAGTCTTGCATTGCTTATTAATTTTTTTACATACCAATATATTAAATAATTACAGATGATGCCATACAGTAAAGAGTGATATATATTCATCTCAACATGCTGAGCAGTAATTAAAAAAAATCTTGAAATTTGAGATCAAATGATCACTTAAGTATTGAGAATACATGCTCTCTGATTAGTTCTGAGCTCTTTATTCCCTATCATATGGTAAGTTCCATACAGGGCAGAATAATAAAAATATTAAACATATTATTGTAGAAGATTTCAAAATACCTTTTCGACGGACAATGAATTCGAATTTAGCTGGCACCAGGGTGTCCAAGCTGATATTAATAGCATCTAGGCCAGCCTCTTTTAGCCGGGGTAACAGTCTGGCTAAATTGATCCCATTGGTTGTGACAGAGATGGTTTTCAACCCTTCTAATTTGCGTAGCTGAGCTGAGAAAATACAGGGGTGACAAAAGATTAGCAACTATATTAAACTGAACAACAGGAAGAGAAAAAAAAATAACATGATGACACTTTCATCCTGTAATTTATATATAATAATATAGGATTTTGAGCATCACATTTGGGGCTTCCTAAATTTGTTTATGGAAATCTATATCTATTTCTCTAAATTTGGTGATCTGCAAATTTTTAGTTAAAAAACTCCTTAGTTGGCACCATCACTCTTAATCAAGATAAAAATATCAATATACTGTACATATTCACATATAAACCCATCTGAGGATAAGCCAACCCTCAAATTTTTTTTATCAAAACACCATGAAAAATGTGGCACCCAACCCTATCGGACCCAGACCAAGAACAACATAGAACAATCCAGCCACAGTTGATTTATTTATTTATTTACACTAGATTGACAGAATCTTGCCTGTTTACAGCTATACCACTATACTGAAGTAGAAAGTTACAGAAATATCATGGAAGATTCCAGGGAATGTCTATCTTAAATCTCTTCTTCCTTCCATCCAGCTCCTGGCTGTATTATCTCTTGTATTTGGAATGTGCTTCCTCCTTTCCAGGAAATTACCTTTTCACTGTAGTCCACACATGTCAAACACAAAGCCCGGGGGCTGGATGCGGCCTGCGAAGTATAATTTTGTGGTGGCCATCTATGCTGAAATGCATTCAGTCTTAGCTCCACAAGGCCATCTGGAAACAGTGAGGAACCAGCCCCTGCCGCGTCGGCCCCACCCCCTGGGTGCATGCTGCCCAGCTCCCATCCTGCCCGGTTTCAGCAGGCAGCCGGGCGCTCTCCTCACAGCGCCAAGAGCTGAGCTGGTGGCGCGAATCTGATGAGAAGTGCAATACTGCCTAGTCCCCAGCCTGCCCAGTTTCAGCTAGCAGCAAGGTGCAAAGTTAGCGATCTTTGCATTGCTCGGCTCAACCTCTTGGCGCTGTGAGGAGAGCGCCCCGCTGCATGCCGAAACCATGCCCACCCAGTAGGCCACACCCACTCCATCCACTCCCACCCAGTAGGCCACACCCACCCTGGCCACACCCTCCAGGCCCCCCGAGGGCAATTGCAATGCTGATGCGGCCCTCAATGAAATTGAGGTTGACACCCCTGCTGTAGTCCATCATATGACTTGCATTTTTAATGGTGTTTTGGTTAAAAATGAGAGGGTCTGCCTATCTGCAGTATATACCAGAACTCTTTATGGTATATAATAGTTGTGAGGGTGCATTGGTTAGAATGCGATATGCAGGCTAATGTGCCCACAGCCAGGAGTTTGATTCTGACCAGCTCAAGCTTGTCTCAGCCTTCCATCTTTCTGAGGTCGATAAAATGAGTACCAAGATTGTTGGGGGCAAAATGCTGACATAGTAAAACATTCAGAGAGTGCAAATAAAGCATTATGGAGTGGTATATAAGTCTAAGTGCTACTGCTATTGACGGATAAGCCCATCCATGGATAATCAGAATCTGATTTTTTTAGGTGTATTTTGTCACCTAAAAGTCTTGTCTTACCCACAGGTATATATATGGATCACAAGATACACATTGATATTGGCTCTCTAGTATTTTTGTACAGCAGAGTAAACTTACAGATCTGCTTGAATTTTCAAAGTACAGGCCAGCATTGTGACATACAGTATCTATAACAAGTATACCTATGATGTCCACCACATCAGGCCGGATAAGAGGCTCTCCTCCGGTCAAACGGATCTTGTCCACACCTTCCTTCACAAAGAGCTTGGCAAGAGAGATGATTTCCTGGGTGCTCAACAATTCGGATTTGGGAGTTAGCTGAACTCCTTCCTCTGGCATACAATACTGACCTGAAACATGCAGTCAAGAGTTTTAAGACATGCTTGTTTCCCAATATAAGAAGCAAACTATTTCCAAATAAGGTTACAATATTTTGCTTTCCCCTTTTCTCCCATGATCTGTAAAAAAACCCACAAAGAGTGAATGAATGAAAAAAAAATACCTACACATCACACTATCCTATAGATAGCCATCTTATATGCTATAATCCCAGGAAGAAACTGGCTCCTGGGGATCTTGAGATGTGAAAACTTCAGCTATATGGGAATTCTACAGGAAGCACAGCCATTGCTGAGAATTCTGGCACCTTAAATTTAGCACTTTTGTAGGGCTCCCAGGTAGAAAACACTGCAGTAATTTTTGTGAATTAGCAATTCACTTCATTACATACATCTGACAAATTAGACTACAGTTCCAAGATGTTTGTCATTAAAAATACTCTTGTTTTTGTTATCTATATATTTTTCTGTGTTCCATAACCAAAACAGATGAACAGGAGACAAATCCAAAAAGTGCCAACACTTATTCAAATCCAACTTGTTGTATTTTGCTTTAGTAATGAAAGTGATAAGGGTTTACTATTTCAGGTTCCCAACTGCTCCAGGGGAAAGAAGATATGTTATCCAAACAAGTTGGACTAGAATATGTTTTAACACATCTGCTCTTTTGCTTCATCCAACAGTTTTGCTTTTAATTTCACAATCTAATTAAATCTGCAGGAAAAGAACGTTCTATAAGCTATTGGCCCGAACAGCTTCCCTCAGCACGAGAAACAGCATCAATGAAACAAATACAATTTTGGGATTGCAGTGTGTGGCATTCTGCAATTAAGTCATTAAGACGCTTGCTAAACATAGCTCCACTAATAAGATGTTATGACAGTGGTGGCGAACCTATGGCACGCGTGCCAGAGGCGGCACTCAGAGCCCTCTCTGTGGGCACGCACGGAGATGGCAACTGTCCCTCTTCAACCAGCTGCCCGCTAACTCGCCGAGATCCCACATGGCCAGATGCAGCCCAGTACCCATGCACTCACTGGCCTCTGTGTGCAGCGGCTGATGGTGTCAGGCAGCAGCCACCCCGGCACCTGCCTCACCTTGCCCTGTGACAATGGCACCCCCAGCCTGCCTCGCCTTGCCTCGCCTCACCCAGCAGGACGAGCCTCCTATCCACCGCCACACCTGCCAGAGACCCCCTGGATCTCCCCCAACCCTGCCCGGCCCCCCACAGGCGTCCCTCCCCAGGAGCAACATTGAGGTGATTACACCCACCTTGGCCACACCCACCCAGTCTGCCATGACCACCACAGCCACGCCCACCCAGTGCGCCACACCCACCTGGCACCCGGCGATAAATAATTGGTTTTTGGGTTGCAATTTGGGCACTCGGTCTCTAAAAGGTTTGCCATCACTGTGTTATGAGAACAAAACTTTGCATTTTATAACTTAGTTTATATTCAAAATAGAAAGACTTACATCTGAGGTTGCATTTCTCAGTTAGGGAGATTCTCAAGTAGTTGTGCTGGCGTCCAAAGCTATCAGTCAGGAAATCAGAAAAAGGGGCAGCATCAGATAAGAACCGTGTTCTTCTTGGGACTGCAATTGCCTATGTTATAAATAAATAAATTTTCCACTTTTTTGAGAGTTCATGGAACGTGAGTTGACTTTGTCGAATGTAGGAATGGGAGGGAGTAGGGAATATAATTAAGCGAAGGCAAGGAACTCAGCCCAGAGTACCCAATATTTGCATGCTTCTTTGCATTTCAAAAGCATGGCATTCTTACATGATAATACAGATTGATAGAGTGAAGGTGGTCATGGATATATTCAATATATCTTTATTATCTAGGTATTGAAATCTTTAGTAGATGTATCTGGTAAAAATGCCGGACAGTATCTTGTTTCCAGTTGCTCCAATTCTTTGGAATGTAAGCATTCCAAAGGGTAATCAGACTAGATCACTCTCTGCTCTCAGGCATTATTTTTTTTCCAGGAAGAACTTTGGCTGCTGGAGTTATGGGATATTTCATATCTTAATTACATTTAGGAGTAAAGTTAATGGATAACACAATAATGGATTTTGCTCCCTTATTTTCAAGATTATTTATTATCAAGATCACGTAAAGTT
>NW_015387204.1:751320-762160 GCF_001527695.2 Protobothrops mucrosquamatus
TAAGCATTCCAAAGGGTAATCAGACTAGATCACTCTCTGCTCTCAGGCATTATTTTTTTTCCAGGAAGAACTTTGGCTGCTGGAGTTATGGGATATTTCATATCTTAATTACATTTAGGAGTAAAGTTAATGGATAACACAATAATGGATTTTGCTCCCTTATTTTCAAGATTATTTATTATCAAGATCACGTAAAGTTTAATACCACTTTATAACACCTTGATATGGAACGAATTACCCCCAGAGATCCGGGTCATTCCGGATCTTTCCTCCTTCCGCCGCGCCCTCAAGACATGGCTATTCCAGCTAGCAAGACTGGCCTAAGGGATATTTTAAATTTGATTTTAATTCGATTTTAATTTGGTTTTTAACATAATTTTAAAAAGAAACGGCAAAAAATCAATATTTCATTTTAATTGTATTTTAAACTTAGTATTTTGTATGGTTTGTCTGTTTTTTAACTTGCTGTAAGCCGCCCTGAGTCCGCCAGGAGAAGGGCGGGGTATAAATTTAATAAAACCTAAACCTAAACCTAAACCTCACTTAGACTACTGCATCCGGTTTTGGTTGGCACGGTACAAAACAGATGTTGAGATTCTAGAAAAAGTGCAGAGAAGAGCAACAAAAATGATTAGGGGCCTAAAGATTAAAACATACGGAGAACGGTTGCAGGAATTGGGTATGTGTAGTGAAAAGAAGGACTCGGGGTGGCATTATAACATTGTTCTAATATTTAAAGGGCTGTCACAAAGAAAAGAACATCAATCAAAACATCAATCAAAGCATCTGAAGGCAGGACAAGAAATAATGGATTGAAACTAACCAAAGAGAGAAGCAACCTAGAACTAAAGAAAAATTTCCTGACAGTGAGAACAATTAATCAGTGGAATGGCTTGCCTCCAGAAATTGTGGGTGCTCCCAACACTGGAGTTTTTAAGAAGAGACTGGACAGCCATTTGTCTACAATTGTGTAGGGTTTCTGCTTGAGCAGGGGGTTAGACTAGATGACCTCCAAGGTCCCTTCCAACTCGGTTATTCTGTTATTTGACAATTTTTGCTACTTCTCTAGACAATGGATGCTCACTGTTATCAATAAAGTAGGGTTTTCTCCTGTGCAAATTAAGCTTTGGATTTGAAAAAAAATCCTATTTGTAATTAAGCAGACATTCTGTTTCAATAGACCCTTCCCTATTTACTATATATAACATTTTTTGTGCTTACTGAGAAGCCTTTCCCAGAAACCTTTAATCAGGTTTTCTTAAAGCTCCATTTCACTGTCCTGCCAAGTTATATCATCTCAGCAACAAATAAAGATCACTATTATGATCTTATACAAACATGAAAAAATGGTTGAGACAGCAATTCTAACATTATTTCCAAAAGAATGCTGATTTTTTTTGCTTATCATGTATCGAGGGTCAAAACAAAATGCATCAGCAATAGAAGACACAGAAAGGAAATGCTAATATTGAAATGTTCATACTGAAAGCTCATCTCAGAAGCATATTGTTCTTGCCCCGCTAAACAGTACTTTTCAGAACACAGAAGAGAAAGTCAAATATTTGATTTGTTGGCAGCTATTATTGCAGCATCTTTCAAAAACAAATGTAAAAAGCCTGAGGTAACCTTTACATAATCTCCTGCTGGACTATTGTCTGTTCTAGACTACTGAGTAACTTCATCTTTTTATCAGCACTAAATGCAGATCTTGTGGTGTCTCTTTTTGTTAGTTTCTTTAACACCCCCCTTTTATTTCGTTAACAAAGTGAAATTCCATTTTCCTGATTTATATGGATATTATATGTCGATAAACATGTAGGTTTCATACTTATACATAGATAGGACGGAAATATTAAAAATGTTTGTTGAGTTCAACTGCTTGTATAGGTTGTTTAGGGGTGTTGTTCAATCCTATGTAAGTTGGGTTGAAAAAGTGTGATTTGCCCAAGATCACCCAGCTGGCTTCATGTCTAAGGAGGGATTACAACTCACAATCTCCCAGTTTCAAGCCTAGTGCCTTAACCACTAGACCAAATTGGCTAATGTATGGAGAAAGAGAGTAAGTTAAACTATCTAATAGGGGTAGGGAATCTTGGCTCTTTTATGACTTGTGAACTTCAACTTCCAGAATTCCTGAGTCAGCATGGCTGGTTCAGGAATTCTGAGTATTGAAGTCCACAAGTCATAAAAGAGCCAAGGTTCCCTACCCCTGAACTATACCAAACAGAATCAGAAACCACTGGAACTCCTTGTTCAGGAGGAGCTGGGATCTTTAGAATGGCATTCTGTCCTGATCTGTTCTGCTCCAATCAATGAGATTTCGTATGAGAATCACCCCTCTGCCCTACTCCCCCAACCAAACCCCAAACCTTAGGAAGAATTTCCATCAAGATTTAAGTGCAGGTATTTACTCCTCACAAATACAAGTTTAAAGTTAATTCACTTGAGTTTATAATTCAGGAAGACTTACAACAACTTCATTATTATACAGATGAGTATTACAGTTATATTGTTGCACCTTTTGAAGATCTTCTAGTCGCAGAAATCTATGTTAGGCATAGATATATGATGTTAGAATAGCATTTAGATGCCTGCACTCTAAAAGCTGAGTAGGATAGAACCAGGAGAAAAAACTGAATTTAAGTTCAGCTGAAATTACAGCTAATTTGTTTGTTTTTTTAAATAAGTTTTTTATTCATTTTTTTCCATATGGATAATAATTTTTCAACTAACGTGCTGTCTGAGTTTACATATGCTAATACATATTTGATTCCTAATCCTTTATTCTTTCCTCTAGCCAACAGTAAAATAAGTTCCAGGTTTGATAATAGTCCGTTTCTTCCAGTCTCATAGTCAATCTATCCATCTCTGCGCATTCTAATATTTTTTTAATTATTTCTTCATCTGATGGTATTCGTTCATTTTTCCAGTATTGCGCAAATGTAATTCTTGCCGCTGTTGTGACGTGCAAAGTCAAATATAAGCTTTGTTTATTTATCTTTTCTGGCATTATACCTAATAAAAAAAGTTCAGGTTTAAAATCAACATGTTCTCCTAACATCTTTTCTAACCAAGTATATATCTTTTTCCAATAGTTCTTTGCTTTATCACATATCCACCAAACATGATAATATGTGCCTGACTTATGTTTACATTTCCAACATCTATCTGACATATTTTTAAACATTTTCGGTAATTTTGCTGGTGGCAAGTGCCATCTATAAAACATTTTATATAAATTTTATTTATAAGAAGCTGACATTGTCAGGTTATAATTTCTTTCCCATACGTTTTGCCATCTTTCTAGTTATATATTGTATCCAAAAATTTTCGCCCATGTTATCATTGTTTCTTTAACTTGTTCGCCTTCCATTTCCAAAGTTAATAAAAAATTATATATTTTCTTAATTTTTCATCCGAAGTTAAGGAAGATCAAACACAGTTTGTTCCTTATAAAACCCATACATTTTAACATCTTTATCATATCTAGTTTGTATTTGTAAATGTGTCCACCATATGTTGATGCCGTGATTTTCCATTTCTTGTTTAGATTTTAAGTGTCCTTCAGAGTTTAGAATATCTCTATATGTCCAGATTTTTTCAAAGTCCACTAAATTTGGGTGTACAAATGCTTCCATTGTTGACAACCACCCTTGAATTTTCCAATATATTTTGCTTTTTATTTTTCCCCATGTTGTTAACAATGCATTTCTTATATAATGATTTTGGAAATATTTATGAACTTTATTTTTCCCATATCATAAAAAGTTGTGTTCCCCCAATTGTAAATCATGCCCCTCCAGATACAACAACTTTTTATTTTTAAGAATTATCCATTCTTTTACCCATGTTAATACGGATGCTTGATAGTATAGAATCCACTTTAGTAGGCCAAATCCCCCATTTCCTTTAGCATCTTGTAACATTTTCATCTTAATTCTATCTTTCTTTCCTTGCCAAATGAATTTCAAAATTAATGAATTCAAATCTTGAAAAAAAATCTTCAATTTTATAGGTATTGTTTGAAATAAAAATAAAATTTTTGGTAGTAAATTCATTTTCACTGTAGTAATTCTTCCTAGTATTGACAATTGCAAATTTTTCCATTTTTCCAAGTCCAATTTTATTTGATTTAATAATTTTATATAATTATCTTCTTTTATTGTTGAACATCTTGCTGTCAACTGTATTTCCAAATATTTAACCTTTTTAACTATCTGTAAATCTGTTTTTTCCAATATTTGTTTTTTTTTTGTTTATCTGTAAGATTTTTAACTATTACTTTAGTTTTTTCTTTGTTTATTTTCAGTCCTGCCATTTCTCCATACTGTTCTATCTTTCCCAATAGTTTAGGAATCATCTCCAAGGGTTCTTCTAAAATGAACACCAAATCATCAGCAAATGCTTGCAATTTATATGTTTCGCCTTTTATTTCTAGTCCTTTGAGTTCTATATCTTGTCTAATATTTCTGTTTAAGACTTCGAAAGTGAAAATAAATAACAATGGAGATAATGGACATCGTTGCCTGGTTCCTTTCCTTATCTCAAAGTTCTCAGTATAATCTCCATTCACTATCACTTTCGCTGTTTGTTTATTATATATCGTTTTTATCATATATATAAAATTTTGTCCAAAGTCCATTATTTGTAATTGCTGAATCATAAATTGCCAGGAAACATTATCAAATGTCTTTTGAGCATCTAGAAATATTAGTGCCATTTGTTTCCTGGATGTAATTCATAGTATTCTAATACATCCATTATCACTCTTAGATTGTTTTTAATTTGTCTCTTTGGTAAGAAACCATTCTGGTCTAAATTCAGTTTAGTATCTTTTCAGTCTCTCAGCCATTACTGAAGTAAAGATTTTATAGTCCACATTCAATAACGATATCGGTCTATATTTTTTTATCTGTGTCAAATCTGAGTCTTTTAGTATTAAAGTAATATTTGCTTCTATCCATGTCTTTGGAAGTTTGGCCTCCAACAAAAGTTCATTGCAAACAAACAAGAAATGGAAAATCAGGAGATCAACTTGTCGTGGTGAGCACATTTACAAATGCAAACTAGATATGAAAAAGACGTTAAATTGTATGGATTTTATAAAGAACAGACGGTATTTGATAAGACTTTGTTAACTTCAGATGAGAAACTAATTAAGAAAATGTATAATCTTTTATTAATTTTGGAAATGGAAAGTGAACAAGTTAAAGAAACAATGATAAGATGGGCAAAAAACTTTGGATATAATATAGAATTAAAAAATGGCAAAAGTTATGGGAAAGAAATTATAAATTGACAATGTCAACTTCTTATAAAGAAAATTTATATAAAATGTTTTATAGATGGCACTTGCCACCAGCAAGATTAGCAAAAATGTTTAAAAATATGTCAGATAGATGTTGGAAATGTAAACATAACTCAGGCACGTATTATCATGTTTGGTGGACATGCGATAAAGTAAAGAATTATTGGAAAAAGATACATACTTGGTTAGAAAAGATGTTGGGAGAATATGGAGATTTTAAACCTGAACTTTTTTTTATTAGGTATAATTCCAGAAAAGATTAATAAACAAAGCCTATATTTGATTTTACACATCACAACAGCGGCAAGAATAATATTTGCACAATATTGGAAAAATGAAGGAATACCACCAGATGAAGAAATAATTAAAAAAATATTGGAATGCGCAGAGATGGATAGATTGACTATGAGACTGAAAGAAAAGGAAGAAATGGACTATTATCAAACTTGGGACTTACTTTACCGATTGTTAGAGGAAAGAATAAAGGATTAGGAATTTAATATGTATTAGCGTATTTAAACTCAGACAGCACGTTGGTTGAAAAAATATTATTATATGTATGGAAAAAATTAATAAAATCTTACAAAAAAAGTTCATTGCAAACATCTTTCAACGAAGTATAGCTAATTTGATCACCCTTGTTTAATAATTGTTCTAGTCTGCTATATTAAAAAGCAGAATTCACGAGCAACTTCGGAAAAATTGTGATGGTTGCTTAAGGCCCCCAAATCACTGCAAAACCAATGGTCAACCAGAGTCCTCAGAGAGGCATAGACAGGAAAGCATTTCCCACTCTCTGATCTTTGTTTGCACCTTTAATCCATAGATCATGCTAGCTGCAGTTTCTAGAATTGGTATTCTAATACATCCAGAGCACAATTTTTCCCCAAATTGGTTTAGATATGTAGTTTTCCAATCCAGCCACTTGTTCCAAATAGACAATTACATCTGTGAAACTCTGAGAATAGTTTTACAATTATAGGGGCAGTCTATTCTTCAAAGAAAAATATGTTTCAAGGAATAAACTTGTCAGGCTTCATTATACAGTATTGTATAGTGCCTTATTGACACAGTATTGGTTTCATAAAGGATGAGAGAATGACCTGATATCTTTTAACACATGAATGCAATTTTTGTTGCATGCAGGTCTGCTCCACTGGGAACTGCATTTAAACATAACTCCTATTAAATACAAGCTACCCGAGAGTTAATGAAGAGTTTAAAGTATCTCTTTGCTGTCATTTTTAATGCTTTTTTGCATTTTTGGAACCCACATATAGCCCTCATTCACACAATCCCCTAACTCAGAAATAAGCAAACCATATTATGGCTAGGTACATTGTGAGAAACTATAATTAGCTCAATTTGTAAAATATATCCATACATTTATTTATTTATTTATTATTTATTAATTTAATTTATACCCCGCCCTTCTCCTCATGGGACTCAGGGCGGCTAACAGCCTCATAAAAACTACAATACAAATACAATAATTAAAAGCCGAATTAAAAAGAAATATTTAAACAGGCCGATCATTAAAATTGTCCTTAAAAATCCCCTAAAAAACCCCGCTAAAATTCCCTNGGGGAGATCCGGGATCACCCGGATCTCTGGGGGTAGTTCGTTCCAGAGGGTGGGAGCTCCCACCGAGAAGGCCCTCCCCCTGGGGGTCGCCAGCCGGCACTGTCTGGCTGACGGCACCCTGAGGAGACCCACTCTGTGGGAGCGTACCGGCCGATGGGAGGTAACCTGCGGCAGAAGGCGGTCTCGGAGATATCCAGGTATATTTCTATTTGATTTGATTTTCACACATAATGCATAAATTCTTTTCTGAATAAGTTGTAATCTTCCATCACTGCATTTCATGAGAAACATTTCATCAAATCTCCATTATACTTATGAAATTGATCAATATTCCTATATCAGAAATTCAAGAACATCTGATTTCCCACATTTTGCACATTATAAAAAATAAGTCTGCATCAGTCTATGAGTTTTAAAGGCCTTCCATCCTTCCGTAAAATGGTAAAATGAGGACCCAGATTGTTGGGAGCAATATGCTGACTTTGTAAACTGCTTAGAGAGGGCTGTAAAGCACTGTGAAGCGGTATATAAGTCTAAGTGCTATTGCTATTAACTTTTATCTCCTTTAAGTACCTCTGCACATACTTCACTTATACTAGCACATTAAAGTATGTTAACAGCTAAGTCTTTCTTTAGCAACTATCTGCAGTTACATGATGATGATGATGATGATGATGGTGTTAGCCATTTAGTCGTGTCTGACTCTTGGCGATTCTATGGGCCAGGTCTCTCCACATAAAATAACTTTACAACCAAACCTTACATTTACAACCTTTGCAAATCTGTAAAGCAAAAGAAAGCTGAAGATCATAAGCACAGTCACACTTTCACTTAGTGACTGCTTTGCTTAGAACAGTGGTTCTCAACCTTTTTAATGCCGCGACCCCCAACCAGTCGTAAGTCGAGGACTAAACCGGTCATAAGTTGAGGACTAAACCGGTCGTAAGTCAAGGACTACCCAACCGGTTGTAAGTCGAGGACTTTCCCTGCCCGGGAGCGCCGCGCATGCGAGGTTCCGCCCCCTGCGCCCGCCGAGGCGTAGCTGGCAAGCGGCAGAGACGGAGCAGGCCGACCACCAGCTGGCCCAGCTCAAGGGAGGTAAGGCACCCGCCGGAAAAGGGGAAAAAAATGGCAGACAGCCTTGCTTGGCGACCCCCGTGAAATGGTCGATCGACCCCAAATGGGGTCGCGACCCATAGGTTGAGAACCGCTGGCTTAGAAACTGAGTTGCTGATCTCAAATATGGTCACTAAATGAGGACTACTTGTATAATTTTTTTCTTTGGTAAGAAATGAAGTGCTAATGCCCAGTTAGGTAGGGTATGTGGAAAGCAGGCCCTCCATTCCCCCCCCCAACAGAATCAGCTGTTTTGGCTTGTTTATTTTGTCTCAATGAAATCGTGGGCATTTAAACTGAAACCTGGCACTAGTTATACAGCCTCAGCCCTTTAAACTGCAATGGGGAAACTACATTACTATATTATAGTATAGGGTGGAGCTGAAGCCAAAAGTAACATAGTCCACATGTGGGACTAAGGTTACAATTTTTACATTCTGTGAATGTAACAATTATATTAAAAAGAGCAAGAAAGCCTCACATATTGAAATACGTAGCTAAAGAATTTTAAATTATTGTGTCTTTATTTTACTTTACAAGTGAGTTTTATTTTATTTGGACAGGGGACTGAAATCCAAACTTCCAGTTTGTTGAAAGGAAATGTATACACAGTTCTACCCTGAATGATTCAGCGAAAGATTTTGGGAGGATTATAGGTAATTATGCAACAGCACCCTTGTGAAATTACTTCAGAGAGATACCATCTTACCTTCAGACCAAAATAGGAGAAGTTGATAATACATCAACTTAATACCCGCTTCAAAAAACACAAATAGTCCAGTTCATTCTAGCACATTAATCACATCAACCCAAAACCTTAACTTTTTATTACAATAAAAGATCAAGAAAAAAAAGATTCAAGTTATTAAACCTGAAAAATCATTTTAACATAATTTCAAATAGTTAAATATGTTATTCTGAGTAGCCTTTTTCAATTTGCTACCCTTGAGAAGTATTTGGTTTCACTTCTTGAGAAGTATTTGGTTTCACTTATCTAACTTCAACTAGATGAGAATCGCAAAGGGAATTAGTTTCAAACCCAAGAATGATAAAATTGTATTGGCAAAAGGTAATTTTTCATTTCTGTTGTTTTCTAAATGTTAACGTATACAGAGTGGCAGCCCTCGCCTCAGGAAATGTTTCATACAGAACTTTTGGATTAAGTGCTGAGTTAAGGATATCATGTAAGCACTTGCTTCTGATAATTTTCAAATTCTTCTGTTACATGCTACTGTATTGTTAATTCACAAGGACTTTAATTCCAAATTCATTCTGAGTGCCAAGACCTGTCTTATAAAGAATAAGAAGAAAGCACTCCTATGCATGTGGTGGGTTTTTTTTCCTCATCAGAAAGTACTCTACCCTCACCCCCACCCCCATTACAGTAATGTTTCTTAGGTAAAAAAGCATGGTATATTCTGGGAGACATGGTATAGGGTCTAGTGCCTTGAGGGACCACCTATTTCCCATAGTATCGGTTCAGGTGATTCAATCCTGAAGGGTTGGTGTGCTCAGAGATCCTTCGATTAAATACTGTCAACTTTTAGGATTCCAGAAGCACACTTCCTCTGTAAGTAACATTCCCCTCAAGACTCTGATGGCTCTTACTGGATGGCTCTTACTTTGCCGCTGTTTAGAAGAGCAGTTAAAAACCTGGCTCTTCACCCAGACCAAGGGTCTTCAAACTTGGCCCTTTTATGACTTGTGGACTTCAACTCCCAGAATTCCTCAGCCAGCGTGCCTGGCTGAGGAATTCTGGGAGTTGAAGTCCACAAGTCATAAAAGAGCCAAGTTTGAAGACCCCTGATCCAGACCTTCAGCAAGAGAAAATGAGATTCCTTGCTTCATCAAGCTTGCCACTGCTACCATTTTATTGATATTGTTATTTGTTCTATTGTTGTGAGCTATCCAAGAGTTGTTGAGAGTCAGGCAGCATGCAAGTTTAAAATTGTAACAAATCCCTACAATATTATGCCACTGTTTGCTTAAACTTTCCTGTCTTGAATAATGACCGTTACATCGGTTCACCCTATGCGTGGACTGTAAAAAGTTTACCACTTCTCTTATCTCTCTGCTGCTATCCTTGTCCTCGTGTCTTGAACACAGATATACCCCCTTGTTCTGGGGAGAAACACATCCATTTTGTGGACAAGTATGTTGTGGGAATTCCAATTAAACTTCTCCCTACTTGATGCACTTTCGGAATATGCCACGTTGTGTCAAGGACGCTGTCCCAGGTTTAGGTTATTTGCCTGCTTTAGGGCCCAAGGTATTTCTAAGAGGCGCAATTAGCGACTCAAGTAAGACTTCCATCGGACTGCAAGGGCTTAAGAAAGGCAGCGTTGGCCGTTCACCCAGGCTATGTGCAAGGCACAAGTCCCTCCTCTTCTCTGCTTGCCCTCCTCACCTGTTCAGAGGACAATTCCAACGCGTGTTGTTGCTGCTGCTGCTGCTGCTGCTGCTGTCTCACCGGTGTCCCGGACCGACAGCTCCTGCTCAGCTGGACTCGGAAGGCCCCACGCAGGAGCAAACCCCGGCGCCCGCGCTGAGATACCCTGAAAGCTGATAAGGATGCCATTCCTCTTGCCTAAGCTAAATCACTTTCACACAACCTCTCCAACACGGGCCAAAGCAGAAGTAGCCGGCTGGAATCACGTGTGCCGAGAAGGAGGGGAACCAGCGACCAATAGCGATCGAGGAATCCGCTCGGCATGTCGGGATTTGTATTCTGTTCAGGCCTTCGCGTGAGTCGTTGCGTAATGTTCTAGTTGGGTTAGCGGTTGCTCAACCTGTATGAATTTGCGCGATCCTCCTGGGTTTTATCTTTCCAGG
>NW_015387204.1:763075-766016 GCF_001527695.2 Protobothrops mucrosquamatus
AGAAGTAGCCGGCTGGAATCACGTGTGCCGAGAAGGAGGGGAACCAGCGACCAATAGCGATCGAGGAATCCGCTCGGCATGTCGGGATTTGTATTCTGTTCAGGCCTTCGCGTGAGTCGTTGCGTAATGTTCTAGTTGGGTTAGCGGTTGCTCAACCTGTATGAATTTGCGCGATCCTCCTGGGTTTTATCTTTCCAGGACTTCAAAGATAAGGGGCGGCGAAGAGCTGCAGGCTTCCCTGGGTCTCGAGCGACTTTCCCTGGCAGCAGCTATCCGAAACAAAAGCAGGAAAAAGAGAGAGGAAAAAAAGGAGGGGGGAATGGGCGGGTGCATTATTCTTAGTTTTGGAAGAGCATGTTTTGTCAAAGCCCCACAATGAACCTTTCTTGAAAATTACAAGGATTTCCCGGCATTAATATATGGGGACCGATAACAGGGATTAAGTTTGTGGGCATTCTTAATCCCCGATGCCTGTTTTGGAAAAAGTGAGGGATAGGGTTAGCCAAGCAATCTTGCAACAAATTAAACACCAGTCCTTCTGCGGGGCTGTCCCTGTTTGGATTCAAGTGGTGTCTAATTTAATGGCTAATTGCCACTAAAAGGCTTACACTCGTAATTCCTTAGCAGAAAGCGATATGTTTGTGTGTGTGTGGATAATAACAAACAAACAGGAAGTTTGGGGAGGGGTTGGAATTGAATTTAATTGTATTGAACAATTAAAAAGAATTGAAAATGGTGTACAAAAAGAAGAGACAGAAGCAGGATCAGCTTTGGTGGAAGCAGATGTTTAACAGTGATGGAAAATAAGTAAAAATAATGTTTATAAATCAGCTTTTTTTCTTAAGTGCATATGAATTGCTCTCTTAAATTTAGAGTGATTTCTATTATTCCTTCAGCACTAAAGCAGTATTTTTTTAAAGTACTTATTTAGAATCAACCTCTCTGGAAGCATTCTTCGTGCTTCAGATTTTGCTATCCATTGCCTGACCCTTCTGGATTTACTTTCATGTTATCAAACCAGAAAAGGAAAATATAAGGGAATTTCCTCTCTTCCCTTGAAAGGAGAGACCCCCCCCACACACACACACTAAAATCATGATGCTCTTGTGCTAGGAAGGCTCCCCCATATTCTTGGCAGAAAGGACTGGAAGTGGCAACACAGTAAACCTGATGTAATTCATTGATTTTTATCTATGCAATTTGTTTTCCCACACAATATTTTGAGAATAATGTCCAAATGGTGTTGCTGTTTCCTGTGCACACAACCCCGTGCTGATAATAAACAATTGGCATTCTGCAGTGTAATTCTGTGACTATTCTTTTACACTGGATTAGATGTAAAAAAAAAATGCTGCAACCTAAGGAAGATTTCTTTCTTTCCCATGTGTTGTTGCTCAAGGATATTTGTTGAGCAGGTGTAAAAGGGATTTAAAATACATGCTTTATGAAGTAAAGTAAAAAGCTTCAGGTTGCAGCAGAACCGGTTTATGCTGAGCATCACAAAAATGTGGCGAAAACCAGCTAGTCAAGGACATAAAACTGGAAATAGTGCAAAGAAATTGATATACAGGCAGCCCTCGACTTACAACAGTTCATTTAGTGACCATTCAAAGTTACAACAGCATTGAAAAAAGTGACTTATGACCATTTTTTCACCCTTGTGATCTTGGTAGTAGCCCCACGATCATGTGATCAAAATTCAGATGCTTGACTCATGACGTTTGCAGCGTCCCAAGGTCATGTGATTTCCTTTTGGAACCTTCTGACAAGCAAAATCAATGGGGAAGCCAGATTCACTTAACAACCGGGTTACTAACTTAACAACTGCATGATTCACTTAACAACTTTGGCAAGAAATGTTGTAAAATGGGGCAAAATTCACTTAACAAATTTCTCATTTAACACCAGATATTTTGGGCTCAATTGTCACAAGTCGAGGACTACCTGTGGTTTGATATAATGCAAGATCTAATCTGAGTATTCATTGATTAGTAATTCAGATAGCATCGGATTCAACTTGTAAACTAATTCGGATAGCGTTGTGTTTTAAATTTTCTTTTATTTAACAACTTTTGAAGATTATTAAAGGAGTTTATCTGTACTGAATTAGGAGGCAAAAATACAGCTAATGGATGAAAATGGCACGGAAACAGATTTCAATTAAACATTAAGGAACGCTCTATATGTAGGTATTGGCTTTTCTTGATAGCGATAATCAAGCAAAAGCTGCAAGTCTTTTTGCTGAGGTTACATCTCCATGTAACTGAAAGGGATCCAAATACGTCTGTCTTGATACTCTCCAACCTTCCTTTTTAAAATGACATTTTGGAGAATGCCAGATTGCAGTTGCAGAGGATTTTGAGAGAAATTAATTTTTTTTAGGACACTGGGAGTCAGAATAGAAAGTACATTTGTCACTTATGGATAACCCCATCAGAACCCACAAGGCTGTCCTAATCATTTTAGGTTTCAGTAGCATTTGCTACCATTGACCACACTGCTCTTCTGAGGCGTGTTTTTAATCATGTCAACTTTAAGATATGTGGAGTTGAACTCCCAAAACTCCCCAGCCAAAGTCCAGACAGTTTGAAGTTGCCAAGTTTTGGACCTGTAATCCATTGGGCAGCTTTCACTGCCAGCTTCTGACAACCAAAATCAATGGGAAACTGAAAGAGGTCCCAAATGGCAATAATAGGTTGTTGTGCTTCACAACTGCACAGGATTCTCCTTACCCCTACAACTGGAAGTGCTGGAGCTGCCATCATAAATCAGCCTGGTCACATGACTTTGTGCTTTATGACCATGTTACTTAGTAACAGAGTTCTTGGTCTCATTAACTGAGGACTACTTGAATATGTTTTGGTTGCATTTTTTTGGTATTTCTTTTAAGCAATGAATTTTATAACTGTACAAATGTATTGTCATTTAGAAGGTACTTTTG
>NW_015387205.1:0-67662 GCF_001527695.2 Protobothrops mucrosquamatus
CCTGTACTCAGGAGCATCTGGCAAATGAAACTGATTCGCTCTTTGTTTGGACAGAAACAGCAAGCGCTTTCTAGCTAGTGTTTCTCTGCAAAATCCAAAGACTCATCAATATGTCCACACGCTCATATTTATGGTGTCCTGATATCTGAATAGATTTGAAAATAATCTAAACAGCCTGGATCAGTCTCTGGTGCGCATTGAACTGGTTTCAGAGGAATTAGAAGAGAAAAAACGTGGCCATCTGGAAGTGCTTCTGATACTTACAGAACAGAAGTAAGCTGGATTGATCTTTGTTATGCTTGGCATTTCTTCCCCCCTCCCCCCTTATTCCTTTTATTTTTTTTTGTTCATTTAGGAATCCTAGTAGCTTTCCTTTGTTTAGGATGTTGACCTTTGAGGACTAACACTCTTGTTGCCTGAATACAACCCTGCATTTACAAGAGGGAGGTTTCAGTAGATTGTCATCATCAACTTTAGATGACCAATTGCGCTGGCTAGCTGGCACAGCTCCATTTGCAGTAGGACTTCATATGAATGTTTAGCATGAAAAACAAGGAAATGAAAGCCAACGTCTCTTTTTGTAGGTCCTGAAGCATTTTGGGTACCATTTCCTGCCATTTTGAAGTGGTAACTCAAAGTGACATGAACAGTCTAAAATAGATTAAACAAACATAAATTAATAAGCTCTACAAACTGTTCCTGTTCTAAACAAAACCAAAACCAAAAATACCCCAAACCAGCAATAGATCTCTTTATTTACTCTTTCTGCATGGACGACACAGTCACAATTCAGTGGCTCACCTCTTAATATAGAAAAAAATATATTGTCCCATTGTTGAATATAACATTACTACAGTCATCAGGTAGAATAAAAAAAAAACAAACCAACAATTTTTATTCTCAGCTGTTGAAGTAAAGAACTTGAATGCTGTTCTGGAGATACGAATTCCTGAATTCTGCCTTTTGGGAAGTTCTAGATGAGACATTTTTTCTTTGTCTATTTGACACATGTTTGCAATCTATTACATTTCCTTTTAATGCTGAACCCATTGGAAGACTTAAATTCATATGGAAACATCGCTGACATAAATTAGTGGCCAGCCACCTTTTTATACCCTTGTTATTGTTATATAATATTGATTTGCTAATGTATAATGAAAGAAGACACTCAAGAGAAACATTCAAGCAATAGGGAGTCCAGAGAGGTATCGAAGTGGGAACTTGCAAATTTTATTTGCAGATATTTGTATATATAGTTGCAGGTGTGACAGCTATTTTCTTAAGAAAACAAATGTACACCTAGACTTTGATGTCACATATTCATTTCATTGTGCTTGCATGTGAAAATATATATTTCAGAGAAGGATATAGGATTCTATTTCTCTACACACACACACACACACACACAAACTTTCCCCGTGTCTGCATTTTGCCTGTTTTGTCATCAAAGTCAACAGTCCAATTTATTTCAGACAGAAGCTCTGTTGCCCATCTGTTTCCAGGAGGGTAATGGTTGAAGAATCACCGGATCACCTTTTGAACAAAACTCTTTAGCAAATCCTGGAGGACTAGGCAGAGAGGGGAGGGAGTACTTGTAAGTAGAAGTCAGCATGGCATTCTCAAGGACAAGTCTTGCCAGGCTATTTCATTTTTGATTTTTTTTAAATTAATTTCCTAACAGTAGGTTTAGGAATGCTGCAGTCTAGTATCCTGGTTTCAATCAAATATGGATAAAATACTCTATGACATTGTCATGAGCAAATGATTTAAGTAGGTTAGATGACATGAGAAAAAGATCATCTCTGGCTTGAAAACATACATAATTAACATTTATCAACAGCCCTTCTTGAAAAAAGGGTGAGATTCTATTGAGGTGCTCAAACCTGGACCCAGTTCTCTTCAACATGGTTTATGAGCTGGATGAAAAACATGAAGGAGATGTCTATCCAGCTATAGCCGATAGGTAGCATAACTAATACATTAGAAGACAGAAATAAAATTCAAAATAATTGTGTTAGAAAAATGACTGAAAAGAAGACAATGAAATGTAAGATACAAATACCGAATTTTTCACTTCAATTCTGCACAAATGTAGGATGGGGAGTGTTTGTTCTAGGAATAATATACATGAATAGCAATAGCACTTAGATTTTTATACCGCTCCATAGTGCTTTATAGCATGCTCTGGGCAGTTTATAATGTCAACATATTGCCCCCAACAATCTGGGTTTTCATTTTACTGACCTCGGAAAGATGGAAGGCTTAGTCAACCTTGAGCCCTGTCAGGATCAAACTCTTGGCTGTGGGCAGTTACCCTGCAATACTGTATTCTAACCACTGCACCACCACAGCTCCATACAATCTGGTAGCAGTAGTAGATAGCAGTAGCAGATCACAACCTGAGTATAAGTGATGTGCCCTCCCAATCAATGCAGTACTAACTTTGGATCAATATCACTCTGGACTATGACACGGAAGAAAACTGTGATCTATTCTGAAAGGGCATGACGTGGAATAATGGTTTTATGTCACAGGAAAAAGGTTTTTGATTAAATGTCAGGACAACATTGCTAATTATAAGAGTAGTTAAATAGAGGGAAGTGGTTGGCTGTTTTTTGTTGGATGTGATCTAGTAGAGTTTGGACAGCGATCTGTTAGAGATATTTAATTTGGAGTTTGGCATTGAATAAGAAGCTGGACTCAGTAATGTAGCTAGTTTCTTCCATCCCTGTGATTCTGTGGGTACTTCCAATTTGTTGTGGTTATCACTTCCATTTCCATAGAAGGGTTTGAAGTCAACTATTAATCATCTTCTTTGCTACAACTTCAAAACACTGAGAAAACATGAGCTAATTGTGAAGCAATTAGTGGTCCCTCCAGCTGACCTACTGGAGAATAAAAAACAACTCAAAACAGTGTGTATTTCAGTCCCCCACCTGCGTGTGTGTTTTGATTTCATTTTGGTTGCATTTCTCTAGGAGTCCCCAAAATGTCAGTGCAATTGCCAAGATTCTATTCATCTGCTGCCTTTTAAATGCCTGTGAAATAGCAGCATTTTGGCAAGATGCTGCAGGGAGTAGGGAGAAACTGTGTTGAGCCTAGTACACAAGAGTGATGTGAGATTTCCAACCAATAGCAAACCAGCCTCTCCACAGGTTCTGCAAAGCTTCAGCATCTCAGAATTAATTATACATTAAGTGGCAGCGCAACTGCACTGGAAAAACATCAGTTCAGCAGATGAAGATAAATGGCACATAGAGGCGCCCTATGAGGGTATGCCACAGAAATGCAACCAACTCTATTGTAATTTTAGATGAGATTCTGGGTAAATAATGTAGACTGACCTCTTAGTTTTCCTAACTTAGAACTTGAGGGAACCTTCTCTGTAATCTTTTTTCCCCTCTCTACCTTCTTCAGCTCTACTATCACTGTTGTCTAAAGATTTCCTGTTTCCTCAAAATATTTTGTCCTCTCTCCTTTATCTTAGCTGCAGTAATGATAGTAGAGCCAGTTAGGTGTAGTGATTAAGGCACCAGGCTAGAAACTGGGAGACTGTGAGTTCTCATCCAGCTTTGAGCATAAAGCCAACTGCGTGTCCTTGGGCCAGTCACTCTTTCATCTTAAAAGCAATGACAAGCCACTTCTGAAATCTTGCCAAGAAACTGCAAGGCCTTGTCCAGACAGTCACCAGGAAAGAAGGAGAAGGAGAAGGAGAAGGAAAAGGAGGAGAAGGAGAAAGAGAAGGTAGTAATGAAAATAGAGGAGAGCATCATTCGAAGAAGGTGCAAGCTAAGGATTGGGGGTTTTTTTGTTATTGATTTCAAAATCACTCTGGGAAATTCTGCATTCAGTTAGGATCTTTGCCTTCTTGTTGTCTAGCAATCAGAATGAGTTGGTTCAATGGCTTCCTTTAAATTTTATGAAACTGTTGAGGGAAAAGTCTTCATCATAGTTCAGTCCAAGCAGGGAATAAACAACATGGCGACTGCTTTAGAAAGACGGTTGCAGTTTATTGAAGAGGAGAGCCAAACAGGAAGATGGCTCTGGAAGAAAAGAGCAAGAGCACATGTAGGGAGTAGGCTTTTATACCCCCCGGGGCTCTTGAGGTTGGTTCCTGTTCCTGTTTGAGGCTTTGTATTTCCTGTGTCATGTATTCTGACCTGAGTCTGAGTGGGCCCCTTTGGCATCTGTGGGTTAATCCTATTATGTCCTGTCTTAGAGTTTGGGAGGGGTATGTAGATTTCTTCTTAATCTTCTAGCTGGGGGGCTCCAACCTTCCTGGATTATTTACATCTTCATTTCTACAGAGCTGGTTTCTGCTTGGGGGAGGGAGACTTGGGGCTATTAAGAAAACTGGGCATGCTTTTCTGCCTCTTTAAGATCCTTTGAGGAAATATATACTGCTCACAAAAATAAAGGGAACATTTTACCATGGAACTGAAGGGGTTTGCGTTCCCTTTATTTTTGTGAGCAGTATATTTTTCTGTCCTTTTAATATTTCCTTCTCTGGGGGGGTTGACTTCCTGCAAAGCAAAATAGACAGCACATTCAAGAAAGGACAAATACTGATGCTTTCCCCAGAATGACACAGATGAGATACAGTATTGTCTGATTGCCATCTTTTATCTCATTGTGAGAATATCATTGGAGATAGAAAATAAATAAGTAGATACTCTAAATGAAGAGCATCTTGCTTACACATTCCAGTTCAGTGAAGGAAAAAATAGACTGGATGATGACTGCAGTGCTGAGTTTCCTGCTAAACTTTTGCTGCTCAGTTATACAACAGATTAGCTCAAGTCTCCATTCCAAGCACCTGTCCACACTTTAAAGAGAATGGTTGGTGCTGTTTTACCTTAGTGGTTGGTGACTTTGTCTGATGATTTTGGGGAAATGAAACTAAGGGAATATATCAATCACTGCCCTTTAATTATTCCTCACTAAAGTTATAAAAACAGGTCCACTTGCAAGGTGCACAACTGAATAATATTAGAGTTTGGGGGGGTGGGTTTCAGAGCCCTTCCAACTAAAGGAACACACATTAACACAGGGTAAAACAGGAAGGAACACAGATGGCACATGAAGAGGCATTGTAGATTGTTTGTTCCCCAAGATGCATTTGAAGAATACAAGAAAAAACTACTTTAAAATATGGACAGTTGAAGAAAAATTTGGTGGCCTCCATGATGAATTAAGAATGAGAAGACAGCTGTCTTCTCTGAGGATAGGTCTTCTAGAACTGGCTAGCAGAATGACAGGAATGGGGTTCAACTACTAACAGAGTTCATTACATGAGCACTCCAGATTTCACAGAACATGAACAGAGATATTTTGGTTTTTCTGTTACTTCCTTAGAAGTAGAATTGGAATGCTTTATCTCATGAGTTGCCACTAAGATGCTATCAAGACGTTCCTCAGCATCTGCTAGCTTAACCCAGCTTTCTCCATTCTAATGTCATGTGGTTTAGAATTATGATTCCAAACATTCCCCAGTCACATGACTGGCTGGTGAATTCTGGGATTTGCTGTTCTAGCACATCTGGAGAGCACTAGTTTGGAGAAGACTGACCTGGAATTCTCTATTTATCATGCATTTTGAAGGTTGTTTTGAAGCTAAATAGAAACCACGCTTCTCATCAATCTTATAAACCATTTATATGAATTAAAATGTAAATCACTCCTTGGAGATTTTTATATTTTCCAAAAATAGCTCCCAAACCTCTGCCAGCATTGACATTGCCAGAATTTCCATGGAAAGCATTATTGGTATGGAAGGGTTGATGCCAGTCAGTGGACCAATAATGGCAGTTCAGACCTTCTCGGCTTCCTGTTTCAGCTGATTTGTGGCAGAGATCTTTTTCTGGGGTGGGGTGAGCAGAAGTTATTAAGTTTTTGGAATGAAATCATGTTTCCAAGTTCAGGAAGAGATCACCAAATCCTTTTTTAAAAACATTTTGAAAATATGCCTCACCAGAGACTTTTAAGAAAACCCAATGGTCTTGGACCAAGATGTGAAGTCCCACCACAAAAAGAAAATGTAATAGAAAGCAAAAACAAAGGGAAAAAAAGTTGTCATCTAAAAATGGGTGTTGGGCAGAATGGCTATTTACACATCACCAGGAAAGAGAAAATACATTGCCTGCCAAAGAAAGAAATGTCGATTGAATAATAATAATCTATATTTCTTTTAAAATTTATATTAGTTGATTGCAATATAAAATACAAACAGAAATAAGAAAAAAAGGGAAGAGGGGAAAGAAGTGTAAAGTAAAAAAGAAAAAAAAGCAGTGATTTCCTACATATAGACTTCTGAGATCGGTCTGTAATTTTTCATTAAAGTCCTATCTTGACTTTCCCTTGGCAATAGGACAATATTGGTTTTGTTTCAAGACTGAGGCATCTTAGATCCCTGCAAAATAGAATTTATTACCTCCTTAAGTGGTTTTAAGACTTGGTCTTCAAAACATTCATAATATTGACTCGGATGTCCATCTGATGCTAATAATAATTTATTTCTCTTTATGCACATAGAATTAAATTGAAATAGGATACTTTTCACCACAACAGAGAAGAGCAGGGCTGTGTCCTGAACTGTGCCTTGTTTAGTATTATGCTGAATTTTCAGCTTTTGTTACTGCATTGTCCTGGTTCCCATGTTATGCTTTATTTCAAAGGAAGCCCTGGTATCCTGTTCACTGGGGGTGCTTGCAGAAAGTAGGTCAAAATATCAGCATGGTGGCCACATCTACGCAATCAAAGCCAAACCTCTTTGTTACACAAGTCGCAATGCATGTAAATATGAGTGGGACTTTGATCACATGAAAGACTATCTTGACTTTTTCTTTTTTACCCCCTTTCAATTTACAGTAATGGGCTTTTATTAGAGCTTCAATGTGTTTGCTCTCGGTTTCTGTCTTCCTCTCCTTTTCCATTCCCATCTATCTTTATTTTGCACTTAAATTATAGGTTGAGTGCAAATTAACCTTTAAAATGCAATGTGCCCAATTTGTTATAGCAACTTCAAGATTTCACCGTTACATCTTTAGTTAATTATCCATATTTTGCCTCCTTTTCAACCATTTCTCCCTCTAAATGGGTGACAATCCATTAAGATACAAAGGCTCAGATTAAACAAAAAGTGCCTTAATTACATTTCACAAGCTTAATATGAAAGTTGTAATGTCATCAGTCCTGGCTATTGCACGGCTCCTATTTATTTCCTTACATGCCTGAGATCTGTTAATTAAACAAAGCACAAAATTCCTGGGGAACTCCAAAACGACACAGAAAAGATATATAGGAAACACATCATGTTCTCATGCAATGTTTATATGGAGAATGGAATTGTAACGGGGAATTCCATGATGGGGGACAAAGGCTGGAGTTATGTGGGCAACAGCAGGGCTACCTCTTACATTCCAGTGGTCCCATCACTTTGGCCTTCAGTATCTATGGACAGAAGCCATACGAACCTCCTTATTTACTCTGTGTAGTTCTGCATTTTTAAAAAATAAGGACTCTACAAAGGAGAAAAGGGGACAGCCTTTTGAGGCTATTTGGGGTTAAAAGAATATCCAATATTTGAGCCCAGACACATGACATCTAATGTGTAAAATGGTTCTCTAATTCTGTATATCCCAGATTTCATTGGCTTTCTGAGATATACATATAAAGACGTCTATCTGGGAAATGAAATCAATGTTACTTCTGGCAAGCCATTTCTTCTTCAGTATGGAATAATATAGACATCACTTCCGTAGATGAATGTCTGATGCTTGTGTTGATTGTCCCAAAGCACCACAAGCAAATGGAAGGAAAGTACTTATGTATTCCTGCTGGAAAGTATATTTAAAGCCATGTTCTTCAGAAAAAAAGCTCCCTCAAGTACTTCATGCCAGAAAAAAAGGCTTTTTGGAGGCCTTGGACTTTGGTGAGATATTATGGTATCTCTCACTTTGAAATAGCATTTTGATATTGCTTTGACTTTGGAGAGAAACCAGAATGTTCAAGAATATGTTTTTTTTAAAAAAAAAATGCAGAAAAGAAGTTTTTTTCTTCTCTTTTCATGGTGATGGGAGTGTTTTAAAATCATTGAGAACTTCACTTCCACAAGAAGAATTATCTGGTTTGAGGCCTTGACATCTCCCTTCTCAGTTGTTGAACACAATAAGTGATACCCCCTAACAGGGATATCTGGGGGGAAAGCTGCTACTCACTCTAACAGGGCAACAAAAGAACATGTATTAAAGTTATGCGCCTTGACTGTGATTCTTTTTTTAAAAAAACATATTGCTAACAATTAATGCAGTATTTTTGCACTAGAAAGCATTTCTTATAGGCTTACAGGATAGCGCTACAAAGCATAGTTCTCCCTAGAGAATTTTATTTCGGTATAATTCGGTATAATTCGGTTGGTATTTTTTGTCTTTTTAACTGTATAGATACTACTTAGATCAGTAGACATAGCAGGCAAGAACATCTAATAACATACAAAGCTAATCCACTACTTCTAGTATATTGAGCTACTGTTTGGTTGGGTTCTTACAACCCAAGTAGCTGCATCTGCACAATATGCTAAGTGTTGTTAGCCAGTTGATTTGTGTTTTGCATTTTTAACCTAACATTTAAATCTAGCCTATCTGTTAATTTATAAAAATGGGTTAATTCAGTAACCAGATTGTTGTGTGTGCAGTGTTTATGTCAGTAGAATAAATTAGCTCATTTACAGGTCCAGGGTCAGTCTCATTTTGTTATGTTATCTTTTTCTGAAGATCTGCAAGGCGTTTAAAGAATGGAGGGTCCCCTGCCTTGACAAAGAAATAGTTTTTATGATTCTTAGAGAAGATCAATCAGAGAGGCTATGCTAGATTAATTTAGAAGATGTCCCAGGGGCCACCAGTTTCCCGGACTTGCAGGTTGCTGTTTAATACTTGCACCTGGGAGAGAAAATCTTTGCCAGCACATCTGTCCACAAATGTGTTAAGTGTTTTTTTTTTTAACCAAATGGTAGTTAAATGTAGAAAGAGCCAGCAACAACATGCTCTTTGTAACACCAAAAGAAACAGTGCTTGGAATTAGTGGGATTAGGGATTTCCCCTTAAATAACTTTTATTTCTGAGTTACTCTAATCTGAAATAGTAGAGACGACTATAGCTGGAAAACTGATGTAGTCAAGAGTCAGATCCACGGAATTATTAATACTTATTGTTCAACAGTTTTATTCTATATGTTTTTTGTGGAAGGGTTTGCAGGACTGAAAAGTAATTTTGAAGAAAATGAAACTAATATTCTAAGCAAGCAAAATGTTTTGTGGAAATAGGATATGGGATCTGAACCATGTAGAGGACTATCACCTGAGCAGGAGGTTGAACTAGATGACATCCAAGGTCCCTTCCAACTTCTTTATCATTGTCATTGTCATTATCATCATTTTGAATAGACTTTGCACTTGTCAGGGTCTGGAAACCTATTGGTAACTACTGCAGCAACCACAACATGATATTGTGATGCTGTGACAGCCAATCCCTTCAGCATCTGGGCTGCTACATTCAGTTACATGTTCTGAATCATTTTCAAAGGCAGCCCAATGCAGGGACTTTGCAAAGTAGTTTTACCAGTGGTGGTGAGGGTACAAGTTACTGTTGGAAGAACAAGTTCCTGAGGCTGAAAATATCATTTTTGAGAGACTTGCTTTTTTCTACTGGTGAAAATCCTTGTTTAAGGAGATTTAGAGTGCTTACTTCCACCCTTATTTAATGTTTAAGCTTAGAATTGCATTGACCCACATGGGCCTGTTCTTCTCATTTTCAGTGCTTTGATCTGAGGATGCTTTGAAGGTGTTTCAGAGAGAATTATAGGAGTGAAGTGAATAGGTTTGCTGCACTGAGGCAATATATCCATTTTCATTCTAATTTATATATATATATATATTTAACTTAAACACGTACTGGTGTTTTGTTACCAGATTTCAGGAGCAGGATCTCAGGTGGTTTGGGGGCTACACATGGACACCAGAGGACCCCATGAGGCAATAGGATATTAATCCCTAAGGTCTCGTATTTCTTTTGATGAGTTACTGTCACCCCAATCAGTTTTGCTTCAGAGGCTCCTCCCACCCCACCCCAAGCCAAGCCAAGTGATGAGTAACCTGAGCTAACTATATTAATGTAAGCTAACACTTGTGACAGCAAAACCCACAAGTATCTCCCTCTTGGAACATTAACTGCTTGGTACAATGATTTAACAGTCTGAGCTTTTGCGTGTCATCTCACATTTGCTGTCTGAAGCAATCTACTTACAATGCCCAATGCAGAGAAATCTCCAGGGCTCTGTTCAGGTTTTACTTACACAAAAGAGTAAGAGGAATGCTAGCAGCTGTGTTGCTGCACACTTTGCCCTATTCCTGAGTTGTTATGGCTCTTTCTGAGCAAAACTATTTTTATGACATTCAAATACGGTGATGAGAGACAATGAAGATTTTCTGTTTACACATCTGTGAGAAGCACAAGAACTTCCCAGAAAGAAAAAGAAGCTGGCAACCAAATCAATTACCTAAGTTTTATTTTTCTTTCTCCAGCTTGAAGAGAGAGCCTTCCTTGCCATTCATAACCTAGCTCTGATATGTTTATATTTTCTCCACTAGATGTCCTTCTCTGTGTAAAAAAGCTGCATTCAGAAATGAGACGAATACCAGTGATGTTTAAATGAAAGAGATCGTTAGAAAACTGTTCTTTGGTTTGAATATTTTTCTAGTTTTCAAAGCTGATCAGCAGAGAATTACTTCAGAAGAGGAAAAATATCAGTACAACATATAGCATATATTGCATACTTTTGTAGATTAGTTTGGCAATATTGGTGCACAAAATAATGGAAGAAAGGCCAATTTCCTGCTGATTGATTTAAAATGCTACCTGTTCCTCCTTGTGCCCAAAGAGAACAAAACCATGATAAAAGTGAGTATTCAGCCTTTATGCCAATCCCTGACTTGCCTTTGTTGAGACTCTGCATCAAATTGTACTGTTAATGATAATCTTGTTAAATGACTTTTGTAGCTAAGATTGATAGGGGTCTTAGAAATGTCAATTCCTGACCTCGAGAGACTGTCAATATTTTAAATTTGAAGGGAAGGTCTATATGTAATTGTCTAAATAATAGGAAGGTACATTTTGGCTCAACATTGAGTATAAACATCAGGTGGTTAGGGAAAGGTGAGAATGCAGCCACTTACTTGAATATTGGTGGGTTCCCCATTATTTGAGAATTTAAAGCAGAGACTAGATGTCTGATAAAGATGCTATAGTTCTGGATTTCTTTTATCAAGCAGTGGTTGGACTTGATGATGTACAACAAAGACATTTGTGAAATGCTATGAAATATACTGAACCAAGTTTTAATTCAGAGGTTGTTAATTGAGGCCCTAAGATTCCTCCTCTCCCCCTAATCTGAGTCACTCAGTATTTTTCAGCCATCAGTGGTCTTTAAAGTGAAAGAAATAGCAAAAGTTTTACATTCTAAACCAGGGGTCTTCAAACTTGGCCCTTTTATGACTTGTGGACTTCAACTCTCAGAATTCCTCAGCCAGGCATGCCTGGTTGAGGAATTCTGGGAGATGAAGTCCACAAGTCATAAAAGGGCCAAGTTTAAAGACCCCTGTTCCATGCCCAACCTGTAAATTTTTGAATATGTTTAATTTTGATTGAATTTAACCAAAATGCATTTTTATCCTGGGTCCTCCTTAGAATTGGCACCTTTTGCTTCAGCTGCTATACATCTCTCCATCACTTCTACAGTGAGTTGGTCCTGATCCTGGTCAGAAATGGGAAAGGTTATTGGCCAAGAAAAGAACTGAAACTGATAGATGTTATCTCTGGTCAGGGCCTGGCAACACTAAGACATCTTGTACCTTTCCCCCACAGTTCGCTTTTTGACTTCTGCATGCTATCAGTTGCAGAAAATGCAGCAGCCAAAAAGTTGCCAATTACCACATTCCTCCTTATTCTGATTTTCTTTTAAAAGATTTGAAAAGCAAAAGGAAACTTATATCCAAAGCAGACCTGACTTGGCTTTTAGAAAACGAAGCCTCAAAAGAATGGAGTTTTGTAGAATCAAAACCACACCTGATTTTTCCATCAAACCCCCTAAATGTTCATATTTTGGCATTAAAAGCCATGAAGCGCCTGCAGGATGGAAGTAGTAATTTATCATTTCTCTGCAATACAAAACAAGGCTTCTCCATGATGTCCAATTTCCTTTCAATAGAGGAATTAGTGGTTTTGTTGGTTTTGGGCACTAATCAAAATGTAAAGCTATTAAAATAAAAAAGAAGTACTCTTGGGTGTTCCTATAAAGCGAACATAAAAATACTGTCCATCCCCAAATATTTAAGAATAGCTTCTCAGTTATTTTTTAAAAAATGTGACTTGAAGTTTTACAAATACAATTGATTTCAATTGAATAAACCTGCACATAGTTGTGGTAAACTCTGGCTGTGATTCTGGGATGCGGGTGGGATGGAAGACATGAAAATATTAGATATCTTTCAAATACTGCCTGAGTTGCAGTTTATAAGTGTTATGTTTTTCTTGGTTAATTTTCTACTTTTTTTTTCAGTGTTGGCTCATTAAATAGTTTTGGTCACAAAACATGCAAACTGAGCTATTAGACTGACTTTCCTGTAAATGTATGCATGCTAGAGTTTAATGAAGTTGAAATATGCCATTACAAGTCAGAGTTTGGCACAGGTTTTAGTCTGGAAATGGTACTAATTAGCAGTCCTTCTTCTGACCAGTCACCAAGATGGTGTATTGGATTGTATATGTATTGGGATTCTTTATGAATCATAGCCCAAATTGGTGCTTCTGACTACACCATGGCAAATATTGAAGGCATCTCACCATGGGTTAACATCAAACAGATAAGATTTCATCAAATTATTCTATAATAGCTGTACCCAGCCACGCGTTGCTGTGGCTCAGTCTCAATGCGCCATTGTGCATTCATCCCAAACAATAAGTTTGCATTTCTGCAATACTTTTCTCATGCCGGATGCTTTGGAAATGTTGCACGTGGGAGTTTCAATGAATTGCATGTTCAATGGCAATTTCAAAGCATCCAACAGATGGCGCTGTTTTTCAAAAAACATGTTTTTACCTGTCACAGGTGTGACATCTATATAATAGTAGGTATATAAAAACACGCACGTATTCGAATGCAACGTTGTGTCAAAATTTCAAAGCAATCGGTGAAGAATTTTCGGAGATTTAAGATTTTGAACAAACGAACATTTACATTTTTATTTATATAGATGGGAAAATATCAGAAAGAGTCTGGTAGTAACTTTTTCTACACCACTTTAGTAATTTCTATGCAACTGATGAAGTGAATTGCAGCTCATGAAAGCTTTTACTTTTAAATAAAATGTATCCATCAGAAAAGGTACTATCAGACTTCTTCTGATTCAGTACATGATATAGGACATAAGAACATCTTTTCCATCTGGCCCATTTTGCCTGCTTGTCCCTGCATTGGCTTCAGAAGATTTTAGGAATGGATTTTTCTGAGACATATCTAAAGATGCAACAAAAGAAGTCACTGAATAAATTGAACACAGGGACTTGCATTCCACAATCAATTCTCCAATGACTGCAACCTCTCTGGCTTCCATACTTCAATTCAATCGCAAGGATAAACTTCAGAAAAGAGCAAATGTCTATGGAGATTCTCAGTCATGGTGTCCCAAAGATGCTTTTTCAAAAGGCAACTGGACTTTCTTTGTTTTTCTTTAAAGACATTTCGTTTCTCATCCAAGAAGTTTCTTCAGTTCTGACTGAATAGTAAAGAATGGAAGGATTTATATTCCTTGCAGTCATCTGGTTGTTTGCACTCTTTCTGAGAATTGTTGAGGCCATTTGGAGGTTTATCTGTGCCCTAAGCAGTTCCAAGAAGGTTCCACACCCATTTGCACTATTCAGATGATCCTGAGGGCACAGATAAACCTCCAAGTGGCCTCAACGATTCTCAGAAAGAGTGCTAATGATCAGATGACTGCAAGATACTGTATATAAATCCTTCCATTCTCCACCATTTAGTCAGAACTGAAGAAGCTTCTTGAATGAGAAGTGAAACGTTTTCAAGGAAAAAAAAATAAAGTCTACCTGCCTTTTGAAAAAGCATCTTTGATTCAGGAAGGAGCTCAATCCAAGGTGAACTTTCAGAAGTGGTGGTTTTGTCACCACTGATAGGACTGCTGCCAGTGATAGTAAATTTCTCCTTCTGCTTGATAAATTGGGAGACACATTCCATCCAAGTTCTCTGCCTATAAACTTGATGGAAAATTTCAGAACTTTGATAGAGAGCTTTAAATAAAACTGAATGGGTAAATAATAAAGGATTTTTCTTTTAATGTGTGCAACAAATTAGCTACTTGGGAAATAAGATAGTTGAACTAAGATATAGAAGGCATAGCTATACATAATTAATCAAACAATTAAGCAACAAATGGGCAGAAAAAATTGTTTAAAGAAACACCTGCCTATATTTTTTTTCCTGCCAGTGTTACTCCACTGATCTAATTACTTCTAGGATTTTTAGTCAGAGGACAATCAGGAAATCTCCTTCAGTCATTTTTCTCAGGACTTGCAGCCAACTGAGATTAGGGAAAAAAGAAAAAGCCTGAACCCTACCCTTTCCCATTTGAGAGGACAGTGGCACTTAGAAGTAGAAAATACTTAGGATTATCAGACAACTCACAAACCCTTAATTCATCCTATAACCATGAAGCAAAAGCTTGCAGCCAGTTTGTAGATGTCATTCATTACTGTTCCACTTTTCTTCCATTAGGTATTTTTCTACCTTCTGGGTTTAACAGAATAACAGCAATGTGGATAGCCTTAATTTCTGTAAATGGATGCAAAAGTGATAAGATTTAGAAAAGAATTTGTTAGCAATAAAGTTTACTTCAGGATTTTTTCCCATATCTATAAGAGCCAGAGGGGTGACAGTAATATTAGACTGATTTACAAGCCCCCGATCTTACATTATTTTACCTAAGTATTTTTTCTATCTGTATGCTTTCAGTCCTTGACCTGGGTTCTAGTTACTATAAACAAACTTGCTCTTTCTCTCACACACATAAAAATGGGACCCATCTTTGGTCTTTCTGGCAAACCTTCCCCCCCCTTCTAGTCAATTGTGTCCGATTCTTGGAGATTCCTAATCTGCTGATGATGTTACCTAATTTGATAATGAAATGTCTGGAAGAAAACTATCAACCTCAGAGAACACCAAGGACCTCACAGATCAACTCAGAGTTACAAATATTCTCTTCTCTTGGTTAAGTTAAACTCCAAATGGAACGCAGTGTCCAGGCCTGGCTCTGGGCAATGAAAAATATTTCATGTTCCAGTAGTTCCTAGAATTGATTCAACCATCCATCCACCCAGCCAGTAAAGTCAATTTAAAAGGCATTCTCAACATATTTATGAAAAGAGGACATGGAGAGACTTTTGCAGTAAATAAGTCATTTGCAATAGAGATTGGTAATGTGGTCAGCAATGCATGTTGTTAGTTACTGATTTGCTGAGTAGCATTTTAACTCAAGTGAAGAAGAGCTCCTGGTTGACTGTGTGTCATAGGAACATGGGCTATATACTTCTCTGGAATCAAATAAACCCTCCATGTATGCATGTACTGATCTAAGGACAAACAGTTTGCTAGAAAATATTAACAGATAATCCCTTGCTCTGAATTCATCCAAGTTTGCCATTGCTCCTGATGAACACTTGAAAAATTCCAAAGAACTCTGGGAATATTCACCAGGAATGCCCCAGGGAATTTGTGTAGCTTCCCCCTCCTAAGGCCTTTTACAAAGTATTGATCATTGTTGTTAGAATTGATCAGAAAAGAAGAGAGGAAGGGGAAAACAAGCCCTTTAAAAAACCCAATTCAACTTAATCGGAAGTAAAAAGTGATTTTTGGTGGGGCTTTTTTGGGCGGGGGGGAGGAGCCTTCCTGTTTGAATATTTATTGCATCCCATTACTTAATAGTAAAAATCAATCAATACATATGACAAGTATGTGGTCTCTTTTGTATTAAATTTAGTGCATTAAAAACAGACAGAAGAAAATAGACAAATAATTCTTCATATTTTTGACTATTTCAATCCAAAACATGCACAATTTCTTTTTAGTCTCCCCTACTTTCGACAGCAGAAAAATGAACCCCATGAAAAATCTCCCAAGAGAGAGATTTTTTAAAATGATCCCAGTAATTTCTTTATCATCCTGCATTCCTAGTCATCTTAAACCCACAAATTAATAAAAATGACCATTTCAGGAGAAGTTTTTACCTTGTTCCCCCTATAACTGACCTTTTAATTTTCTCTTCTAGTTCTACTTTCTTTCTTCTATTGGCTTCTAAATATTGTTTGGGGATTAAAAATAGTGAATTCTCAGAATGATTGCTCCCAGCTTGTGCTGTATTTTATTTATATCCCCCTTGTTTGTGTTAAATATGCATTCTATTAGTAGTTATTTATTGTAGTTTGGAATCTTTGGCTGTTTGGTGAAATGAAATTAATCAGGCATATGTCTTAGTATAATGTACATTAAAATGAAAGGAAGCTGTTTAACAAAATCTGCTACATTCTGCAACTCTTTTTATCTCCTTTTAAACTGTTATGACCTTAATCCTTGGTTCTATCAAGATTGACAAGGATGAAACTCAATATGCTTTCTTGGAGAAAAGACTATCAATTCTGCAGTCTCTTGGGTGAGGCTTGCCTTCATCCATCCAGGTAGAACCTCTATTCTCACAGAGTGACAAAAGGGTTAGAAGTCCCCTGAATAACACGGTAACTTCTTATGGGTAGAGCTAACCATTTCTGGTTGTTGCTGTTCAGGGTTATAGGTCCCATACCTGATGGGTGCAGGGAGACTGCCCAAAGTAGAATGACTCTGGTGCTGAGGCATCAGAATCTCAGGATTCCAACCTTATCAACACTCACCTAATGGTGTGGCATTGGTGAAGTGCATCAGATTACAGTTACAACAAAGGGTACTTTAGCTTGTTTCTTGATTAAACAGGGAAATTTAAAAAAGTAAAGATAAAGGAATCCCTGTGGATTTTACTTCGCTAATCGTTGCTGACTAGAAGGGGCGGTGTTCATCTCTGTTTCAAGACCATTGGGCCAGCGCTGTCTGAAGACATTTCTGCAGTCAAATGGCCAGCATGATGTCACGGCATGCTGTTACCATGGTAAATAAGTAGTGAGGATGGGAACTCAACCTGTAGCATGGTGCTTGGGTCTTGAACCTGGGCTGCCGGCTTTCCAGCATCTTAAGCACTGAGCCACCACCCCACCCCAAAACAAACAGGGAAATATTAACAATAAAATACCTAAGGATAGCTATAAGCTCCCTCAGGTGTGAACTGGAAATGAAATGAAGGTAATATCATGAGAATATGGCAGAAAAAAAAGGCTGTTGGGGCATGTTTGTACCATTGGTTAGATGCAAGCACAAAAAGGCTTTCTGTGAGTGTCTGATATCATACAAGAGTACACATTCTTGCCTTAATTACAGGTTTGAACAATACACTAAACCATAATATCATTTGGTTTTGGCTTAATGTATGCATCAGTCTAACTATTATGTAAACCATAGTTTATTCCATAGTTTGTAAACCATAGTTTATTCCTTAATGTGATGTATAAACTCAACCAGAGGTAGTTAATTCAACAAGGCACAAGCCCATAGTTTAGTATGCTATACAGACCAGGTCACAGCATATTTCCAGCTAACAGGTAAGTTTCTTTAACCAAAAAGTCATTAATAGTAACTTACTTTTCTATACTTACACTTTTCAGTAGCCTGGGAGTAAGGTCAAATAATTCACTAGAGTGTAATATATTAGCGTGGATAAGAACTGTGGTGAGTTATGTCATAAATATAATTTTATAAAGATGTAAACAGTAGGAAGTGGTTCTTCTGACATGAGGAAACTTTACTTGGAGTGGCTTGGATATAATGCAACATTTTGTGGATTCCCTCCAAATTGGATTGTTTCAAAGCTGAGTTTCCTTTAATATACGTAGCTTCTTTCTTTCTCTTTTGTTCCATTTAGGTTCAAAATTGCAGATGCCACAAGAAATATTGCTCTTGTGGCACATCCAGGCCAAACAGAAGCAGGAAGTAATATAAATCTTTTAATAAATCATGTTTTCATGAAAATTCCATCTCCACTTTTCAAACCCAGGAGGTTTGCATAAACATCCCTCTTACTGCATGTAAAACTGAACCAAACTTCTCAACCTGTAAAAGGCAAAGATGGAGAAACCAGACCAAAGCTGTAGGGAGCACCATGCTAGGGCAATGCAGGAATAACAGAATCTTCTGTTTGGTGGCAGGTCTAATTGCTGTAAAATGTCCTATGTACATGGTTATGAAAATTCGAGGCATTTAAAGACAGACTGGAGAACTATTAGAAAAACAAATAAAGCTTATTTTAATTCATTGTGCAGATTATATTGTACAAATAGTCAATGCTGTGTTTCAATAGTTACCTGAGAGTTAGTGCAAAATAAGCTATTATTCCCATGCATGAATAAGCCAGCACAGTTAACCTCCAGCACCATTATTTAATTCTGGGTTGCTATTAAATAGATCTTCAACCTACATTGAATAAGTCTCAAACTGACCACTTTCAAGAAACTAACCCAGTCTTTCCCATGGACAAACTAAATGGGAATTTTAGGAAGCTGTCTTGTAGATTGTAGAAAGTTGAGCTAATCAGGTGCTTTAATAAAACGAAGACAGTGGACTTAGTAAGGTAGTAATCTCTTTATGAAGGGGAGAATGGAGAGCATTGCTCTCTATTAATTCCCAAATCACCTTGAAAGTGGCCTCATGGGGTATTATTCTGCTCCACATTTGAAGCATATTTCCCCCCATTATATTGCCGTGAGTACTTTTGTCCATTCGGATTAGGGCACTTCATTATATGGAGGTACAACTTAGACGTGTCAATGAAACATAAGAGTAAGTTAAATGCAGTGGAGATGGGGTGCTTAAGAAGTGATACAGAAGAAGTAAAATGTTTAAGAAGGAATGTAGTGAAGGAAGATGGATTGAATAGCAAAGTGAGGAACAAGCATGAGAGAATGAATGAACAAAGGAAGGAAGCATTAATGGGACAAGAGGAAGAAGACAACTTGGAAAGTTTTGGATAAAAAAGGTTGATGAAATCCTCAAAAAAAGTGAGAAGTTTTAAAGAACTGAAGACAATGCACAATGGTTTATTGAGACAGGCAACTGCAGAAATAAAACAAGATTAATATTCCAAATTGGTTAGTAAGGATAATTTTGAAAATGGTGTTTTATGTCTCAAGTCTCGTATTACAGTGGCAAAACCACTTTGTGGAAATGAAATTAGCCAGCATTACCACCATAACAACTGCAAAGATTTTCAAAGTACATTTGTATGACAGGCAGCACTGCTGGAAAGACAAAAACAGGAAAAAATTCTAAGGTCTGATTGCCAAGCTGGAATTTCTTGCTTAAGTCAACAATTCCCTGTTACTTGTGGATTTAAAATTACACCCTTTGCAGTAATGTTCATTTTACTTTTGTGTGGGTTTGAGCTTTGAGGCATTAAAATCCACTGCCATTTTAGATTATGTATTGGCTTATGCCTTCTTTGTCCTGGGGAATAAAGGTGATGTGCTCAGTTCAGCACCAAAATGGGAAATAGAATAATAATAATAAAAAAACTTCTATCATAGGAGAAACGTGAACCAGAATCAAAGGCTTCCCCCCCAAATCTATCGATACATATTCCTGCAGTACAATTCCAGATGTTGAGGTTTGTACAGTATGTTTGTGGATAAAGCAATTATTTGAATTTAGACCTCTCTTACTGCTGTCCAGATGGAAAGAAGCATGTGATCGGTCCCACACATATTCAAGTTACTATTTACATATCAACCTTTCTGTGATGGTTGCCAGACCAACTTACATTTCAGGTTCCTAAAATTTGCCAGCAAGCATAACAAAGGCCAAGAGATCTTGAAACTGCTTTTTTATGCACATGCTCATTGGAGATTGATGTATGTAGGTATGTGCATCTGTGTGTATGTATGTGTGTATGTATGTATACTGTATGCATCTGTATGTATGTATGTATGTGCATCGCTGTGTATGTACACACTATATTACAGTGGGGTGAATCTTTCTGTTCTTACAGATATGTGTTTTGTCTTCTTTATAGGTAATACGATGAATAGAAAAATGGTTTTGTTTTTTTAATGCTTTTAATTTGATTTCTGGAAAAGAAAATTGTAGTCCAATCTGACACTATCCATGTAATTGAAGAAGTCTATAAATCAAAAGAAATAAGAAAAACATCACTTAAATCATAATGATTTTTTTTGCAATGAAATATTAGAAGGAATAAAGTATAATAATTTTGAAAGTAAACAGAATTACAGAGTTGGAAGGTACCTTGGAGGTCTTCTAGTCCAATCCCCTGCTCAGGCAGGAAGCCCTATACCATTTCAGACAAATGGCTGTCCAATCTGTTCTTAAATCTTCCAGTGTTGGAGCATTCACAGCTTCTGAAGGCAAATTGTCCATTGATTAATTGTTCTAACTGTCAGGAAATTTCTCCTTTAGTTCTAGGTTGCTTCTCTCCTTGATTAGTTTCCATCCATTGCTTCTTGTCCTGCCTTCAGGTGCTTTGGAGAATAGCTCAACTACCTCTTCTTTGTGGCAGCCCCTGAGATATTGCAACACAGCTATCACATCACCCTTAGTCCTTCTTTTTATTAAACTAGACATACCCAATTCCAGCAACTATTCTTTATATGTTTTAGCCTCTAGTCCCCTAATCATCTTTGTTGCTCTTCTCTGCACTCCTTCTAGAGTTTCAACATCTTTTTTACATCACGGTGACCAAAACTGGATGCAGTATTCCAAGTGTGGCCTTACCAAGGCATTATAAAGTGGTATTAACACTTCGTGTGATCTTGACTCTATCCCTCTGTTAATGCAGCCTAGAACTGTGTTGGCTGTTTTGACAGTTGCAGCACACTGCTGGCTCATATTTAAGTCATTGTCCACAGAACTCCAAGATCCCTGTCACAGTTACTACTATTGAGCCAGGTGTCACCTATAATATACCTGTGCATTTGGTTTTTCTTGCCTAAATGTTATTTTTCTCACCATTGAATTTCATTTTGTTAGACAGCACCCAATGTTCAAGACTGTCAAGATCTTTCTGTATCTTAAGCCTATCTTCTGGAGTGTTGGCTATTCCTGCCAACTTGGAGTTGTCTGCAAATCTGATGAGTTTCCCTTCTCTTCTCTCATCCAAATCATTGATGAAGATGTTGAAGAGTATTGGGCCTAAAACAGAGCTTTGGGGAACCCCACTGCATACTTTCCTCCATGTACAGTAGATGCAGTTTCATTGAGGACTACATGTTGAATGTGGTTGGTCAGCCAGAGTCACCTTGAACTGTGAGATGTGTGGTATATAAATTAAATAAATCAATAAAATACATTTTAAACTTAAGGAGGGGATCCTTTAAGCATTTTTTTCAGGCTACCCTGGAATTTTGGAAAACTGGGCTGCTTTAATGAATGAAAACAGTTTTATAAAAACCTTAAACATGCATGGTCCTGTGAGAGAAATGGGTACAACAGTAAGAGTGCTTTAATGACTGCCTTTTGCAACTGTGCTAATCTGAATAATCATTTCTGCTCACATGCAAATAACATACCTGCTGCCCCTCAATAATAAATTTAGAAAAATTCTATCATTTTTATAGGAGCTCAAAGTGGCATGTATAATACTCTCTCCTCCCATTTCCCCTATAAAACTTTCCTGTGATGTAGATTAGCCTAAAGGAGAGTCAGTAGTTCAAAATCAAGGGTGAGTAGGAAGTTGGGTTTTCCTGGTGCCAGCCCAACATATCAACCCAGACAACCCCAAACTGGTTTTGTAGGTATGTGCATATGTATATTTATTTCTCTTTAAGAAGAACATTCAAATGATATGGCTAAGCTGGAAAGTTACGTGTAAGTTTTTAAAAGGAGGTGAATAGTTTTACATTAAACATTTATGAAAACACCCGCCATCCAGATCATCTGTCTACAAAAAGTTAGGCTGGTCTCTGCCATGTGAATGTCTTTTATCACCCTGAGTACAAAGGTTAAGCCTTTTCTTTCTCTTCCCTTTTTCTCCCCATATGAGTGAGGTTACTGTTATGGTCCCCTATCGGTCTGAAAAAAAAATCCAGAAGGCTTGTACGGTGAACTGTTTCAATAATCCGTTGTGGGTTTTTTGTGTTGAAAGGTTCTGATATTGTATTGCATGAGAAAGCAACAGTATATCTACCAGTATGAAATCCAACTGCCTGTTTGTAGTAATGCTTTGGTATAGAGAGTCTCACTGCAGAATAGGCTCAGTGAGGAACATTTTTCACTTACACAATTGTTAGCGTAACATTTCTCCATTTGAAAGCTTCTTTTGAAGTCCTTCTCCAAATAATAGTTCTAGCTGGCCTAAGATTTTTTTCTTTATAATAATAGCTGAGCTATTAAAGCTTTCTTAAATAATTGTTGAATTCAGTGCAAATATTTGGCCCCTTTTACTTAATTGTTCCAAAACAGAGTTCCTGTTAAATGTTTTTTAAAAGTACCCGATTATGTTTTCACCTATAATTGCTCAACAAGTATCATGGTACATAGCGTATTTTATAGAGAAAAAGGGATAGGGTTTTTTTTATCAGGTAGAAGCCACTAATAAAATTAAAAGTTGAACTGTGTTGTACTATATCTGTGCTTGCATACTTCTTGAGATCTTCTATGGGAAGAAGAAAGAAAGACATAGTTTTTCATCATGAGGTATATCTGCTAAATTAGAAAAGATCTCTGAATGAGATCTACTATTTATGGGAAAGCACTTGGTACCTGGTCCAATATTTAAGTAAGGAAGACATAAGTAACTCAACTGTATTCTATTTTCAGAAGGTTTCAGAAAGAGAGATTTAGCAATTGCAAGAATGCTTGGATCAAGTATGTCATATTAGACATTGGTTTTATATTTCTGGCCTTTAGTATGGACCACTGTGATGGCGATGAAATTTATTTCTTAAATTGGGTGGAGATATCAATATAATTCCACATACCCATGATAGAACTGCATCATTTTCAGTCCTCATTTTCTTCAAACATGTGAGGTAAAATTGATGGAAATCCACAAATTTATGGTACCTCAGATACCGAATTTCCTTCAAAGTAAATTTGCCTTCCATAGAGGTTTCCTAGAGCAACTGGAAGTGTGAAGACTTGCAAACTCACAAACTTATAAAGATAGAAAAATATTTGCCAGAATTTGTCATGTATTCTCCTCACTTGTAATTGTCAGATTAATTCAAGGAAACAGACATTTTTTATTTGATTTTCAAAACGTTACACAGTATTTTTTTCTGATTATTGGTATTTTACAAAGTCAAGACTGAGAGGAAGCTTAATGTTATGTGAAAGGATTTTCTTTGGGTAACCATTTCAGCCTTTTCTCAAACTGAACAAATGACTTTGATCTTTCAACTGTGAGAAGTAAACTGGGTGTGACCTTCTGTCATCGGGTAATCATCTCTTTTAATGACATCTGTTAACTTTGTTCTGATATTAGATCATGCCCCTTCTTTGTACTGTCAACATTTTTCATCCAAGGTCTAATTATTTCACTTTATGTGTATAGAGATATCATGAGAGTCACTTCTGTCCAGTATGAAGTTTTTCATTTTCCATATCAAATTTCTAAAACTGATAACAGCATTCTCAATCTTTTCTCACAGCATTAGTACACTGAGACTTTTTTTTACATCAAGAAATCATCTTTAAATGTAAACATTGTATATTTCTTGGATAGATTCTATTAATCTCTTATACTATATAGCATTTTCTGATAAAATCTTTAATTTTTCAGGTAATTATTTTTCAAAGTAAGTTGTAAAGCAGTTCAAATATTCATTTGGAAGCATCATTTTGATAGCGATTTCATCAATTCTCTGATCAAAAATGACTTTCTGAATTAGATTGTTGATAAAATAATCAAATTGAATTGACCTTCTAAATTACATTGATCTTGATTTTATTCAAAGCAATGAACAAATGCATTTGAAATCACAGTTAAAGAAATTTGTTCACAGCTATTAGTTTTCATGTTCACACTGATTGAATTATAGTTTACTGTGCTAAAATCTGTCAAATGTCCTAAAAATGGACTTTTTCTATTCAACATTTACAAACTTTTAATGCATTTATATTGATTTTTTTTAACTACAAGATACTGGAGGATATCTTCAGTATTTATACATTCTGATGCACACTTTTCTATTCTGAATCATTCTGGGTGCTCACTCTTCCCAATTGGACAAGGATCAGTGAGAAACTTCCTATGTCTTATTTGGTTTTTAATTGAAGTATGGGAAGCCAGAAAGTCTGCAGTCTATGGGAGAAATCATTGAATAATGAAAGATTATTCATACATATCCCTTTGAATAGCCCCTACTCCTTCTATCATAGTTTCTCTAAACTGTTCTTTTTTGGGGGGGGGGAAGACCTTCAGTATCAATCCTCTTCCTTTTGGATAATAAAATTTTAAGGAAAAATATTTTTTAATAAAGCAGTATTTTAAAGGTAATATTTTCATATGGTATTGTTCACCTTCCATCTCAAAATTGACTTGAGTAATGAAGATTAGGGATGGCACAGCTCCAAAAGACCGCTAGATGGCAACAAAGAGAGTTTTCAGGATATCTTGCTGCCATCTTGTGGACATCCAGATTTTTTTGGTCCAGATATGTTAACCCTAAATCCTGTACTTTTGTTAGCCACATAACAATGTGCATTCAAAACAAACCTATAAAGTAAAGAAGATGGAAATCTGTAATTGTACCAATCATAACAGACTCAGAACTATTTGCTTCTAGAGGATACTGTATAACTATAAAAGACTGATGTTTTGAATCCCTTTTCAGTCTTTTACAGAGCCATCTTAGCTATGGGATAAACATAAGCCCTGCTGAATTAAATGGGATATCTTCCCAGGTCAGTATGAATAAAACTGCACCCTTTGCTGGGGTTGAGCAATCTTCCTTCCTAGCCTGAAGCCACTGCATGAAATGCAAGTAAAAGGGCATAATGGTTGTATAAGATGCAAACTGAAGGAATATATGTAGAACAAATGAATTAAAGCAAACAATACCAATCAAAAGCAAAACCAAGCAAAAACAATACTCAGTTTTCATTATATGACTATGTGAGAGTTAGATCCTGGTAGGATTCTTTTGCCTGTTTAGTTGAGATTCCTCTAAAGATGGATTTTCATCACTGCAAAGTCATTCTTGCAGGGAATTGGTTCTCAGGAATATAGATACTTGTTCTGTATTAATGACTCCTTTCTTCTTTCTTTGTCCAATAAGGAGGAAAAAAAGGAAACAAAACAAGCATATATTGGAGGCACTACTTTTTCATTAGTGAGTGTATGAAAGCTAAGAAATAATTTCATTTTGCCTGCAAATATGCCCTCTACTTTGGCTTCATGTATTTTTAATGAACATCTAAATAATGAAACAGACACTAAAACTGCGATCATGACAGAGTGAGTTCTGCAAAGGTCAAAAATAAATGTTAGATTAAATGTATTATCAAAACATTTAATTATCAACACAAACATTAAACTTTTTGTCCCTTCGCCCACAAGACTGAAACTTTTAAGCAAAATGTCACATAACACAGTCATATTCATTATAACTAATATCTGATTAAGCACATTCCTCTCATGAATCTTAGGAGAACAATATCAATGTCTCGTCAGCTGAAGAAAATTGTAGATCTATTTACTTTTTTGTCATCCAAAAAGGTCTTTTTAGTTCCATTATCTTACAACCGGAGACAGGCCGGTCCCTTCAGCCCTGGGAAATGCAATAGGATGCTTGTGATGATATTATGATATTAATTATTAAACATTATATTATGTTACTTTTGTATGTAGACTATGGCATATTGTTAGCTGAGAAATGGAATTATTTGCATCACCTACATAGATTCAGTGATGCAGTAAAGAGTAAGTGGCTGAAAGTCAATGTATCAAAGACCCAAAGTAATTGTCCATTTAAAAAGAAAATGGAACAAATGAATGGAAGTTATACTTAAACAGCAAAAAACAAGGGTAAAGAGATGAATTTGTGTATCTTAATATCATACTTAGTAAGGACAAAAATGGATGAATGGAGAAAATCTAAGGTCTGAAAATATTGACAAAAAAGTCTTCAGTCTGTTGTAAGGAATAAATATTCCTTGAAAGAAGCAAAATGGCTGGGAAAACAAGCATGATCCTATCCATTATATGTTAGGAGAATTTTTTTAAAAAAACGGAATGCCATGGAAATGGAGTACTCTACTGTCTTGATAAAATGAGAACAGATAGGGTTAAAAATGAAGAGGTGTTGAATGAATGTGAATTGAATACAAAATGAGTGACCAGCATAAAAGAAGTAAGTTGAGGTGGTTTGCTTATATGAAGAGAATGAATAAGGGATGGAGGATTCACAAAACAAATCAGAAGAGTGAATGGGTTGAGAGGAAGGGCAAGATCAAAAAAGTTGTGGTTGGATGGAGCTGATGAAATCCTGGAAAAAGGAGAAGGGAGATGTTTAAAGAACAAATAGAAGTTCATGAAGTGATATATGGACACAAAGAAAGCAAAGATGGATTTCAAGGGCAGAAAGAAATGGAAAGGTACCGTGAATGGCATTGATGTACAGTATATCGCATTTAGTTACATTCTTTTTCTTTTCTCATATCTTATTTCTCAATTTTTTTAGTGATTTGTATAACGTTGCTTTTTCCAAAAGGAAATAGCATGATCAGCATAGTACAAATGCATGTAACATATACTTAGACACAGTATATTGGATTTTTTCTTGAAACACCCATTCTCTAGTTTAAAATGGGATTGAGATTGAGCCAAACTATTAAAAGTATTTTCAGATCTGTTTGGAGATAAAGACCCTACAAGCAGTGGCATGTTTACATTTTACAAGTACCTAGACCTTTCTACTATGCAATATGCTCCTTAAATGTTATCACTGGCATTTAAATACAGAAATATAATTTATAATACATAATGGCATGCAATAAAATTCTAACAGATTAATTTGCAGAATGGTTGTTCATTAATAGGAGAATATTCCATCTCCAGCAACATCATTTTATGAATACACAAATGTGATTGTTGATGAGGTAAAATGGTGTAAATACAACAAGATCAACATATCCACAGGGTAAGGTAAAAAGGTCAAGATGGCTGCTCCATTAGATATATAAATAGGTGGATCTTTCATTCCATTGCCACAGCCATCATCTTATTTTATCATACCTGTAGACACTCCATTCTTCAATCTAAAATCTGTTGTACTGAGATCCTTTAAATCAAGGAATAAAACTTCTTTAACAGACTACTGCTTCCCTTATTATATCTAATATTACTCCTGATAGTAATATCTCCATACCATTTTTATAACTCAGTGAAATAATTGAATTACAAAATAGTTGAATCTTTTAGTTGCCAGACAATTCTAAATAAATTAATGTACAAGTATGTGCAACATGGGGATGGTATTCTCCAGTGACTCAGCAATGTAACATATGGCAAAATGCTTAATATTTATTTCCATTTCACATTTCTATTGGAGTCAGATCGAGATATTTTATTATTTTGACAGTCAGACAACATCTGTTGAGGACACAGTCAGCTGAATTACAGCCTTCCTGGCAGGTTTTGGGACAGGCAGCATTAATTTCAACAATCCTAAAATGTCTTCATGTCATTTTCTACTGCTACAAACTGATTTTATTGCAGAAATTTAATTTATGGAGGTTGAACAGCTTTATATCTATACCCTGAAGAGTCTAAATGTATTCATATTGACGGAATTCCTTAAAGAAGGCATTGTATATTATTATGTTGCAATACCACTAGATTTATTTCGATTCATCCCTCAAGTGTGGCCATTTTTTTAAAAGAGAGAAATGATACAATTCAGATGGTAGGGTTCATGTGATGAGAAAAAGGAGGTGAGATTCCAGTCTAGAGGTGATATTTGAGGAATCTAGTGATGGAAGTTAAGGCAGATCAGACTATTTTAGAATATACCATCCCAGTCTACACTATTAAACATTTGGATGATCTGAGATTGGGAAATATGACTGAAAAGAAGATTTTCAGAACAGGCTTTTGCAGCCCCTTTTCTTGCTATAAACCTTTGCATTCTCACCATGTTATTATACAATTACCAGACTGCTGTTCTGGTTGGCTTCTGTTCTGTTCCTGTGTTGCTTTTGCAGGACCAGAACAGTTTGATCTGCATTTCAACTTTTGGATCTTTCTTAAGTATGAGCCTGTGGTGTGCTGCAGCTGCCAAAAAAGCCAAGCAGTTCTAGGTTGCATCAATGGAGAGATAGTTTCAGGATCATGTGAAATGATAGTGATGCCCTATACTGCACTAGAGAGGCTACACTTGGAATACTGCACCCAATTCTAGTCACTATGATACAAAAAAGAAGTTGAGGCTTTAGAAAGAGGAGAGCAACAAAGATGATAAGAGGCCTGGAGGCTAAACCATGTAATGAACAATTGAGGGAACTATGTCTAGGCTAACTAATTGAAGGCCTAGGGGTGATACGATAGCAATCTTCCAGTAGTTGATGAGCTGTCATAGAGAAGTCAACTTATTTTCCAAAGCACCTGAGGACTGTACGAGAAGTAATGGGTGGAAGATCATTAAAGTGAGATCCAACTTAGAGCTAAGGAGAAATTTCCTGACGATTACTACTAGAATATTAATTAGTGGAAGAGTTTGCCTTCAGAACTTGTGGGTGCGCCATTGCTTGATGTTTTCAAGAAGAGACTGGACAGCTATTTCTCTGAATGGTATAGGATCTCTTACTATGGACAGGCAGTTGGACAAAAACACCTCCAAGGGCCCTTCCAACTCTATTATTCTATGTTCAATGATCTGTGTTTTCAGTGCCTCCGAAATATTAGTAATATAAGGAATCTTTCTGCCAGGTAGCCACTCAAAAACTACAAACAATGATGTTTAGTAAGCAGCATTCTCTGTGTAAACATTTTAATTTCTTGTTATGTGTCATCTTGACTGTATGAATAAAAGATGATATATAATTTAAAAATATGTTTTTCTGGAAAGTCCCACATAAATCTCACCATTTGTTTAAAAAAACAGGGGCTCCAAACTCAGCAAAACACTGTTAGTCTGCTGGTTTTTAAATTTCTGTTAAAATAATATGCTCTTGATAAGAAGTTATGAGACCTCAACTCTGAAGAGAGGGGAAACCTGGTTTGATTCCAGGAGCTGAGCTGATATGGGAAATCCTCCCAATGTAAAACTGCTAGCTACTACCTATCCACATTTCCCATAGTGGTTTTTTGGGGTGGTGGTGGTTCGGTTACTTTGTTATGTGAATCCATCTATTATTCATGTCATTTTTATGGTTTAGTGCAGTATAACAAGCACAGTCTTATTAAACAAACCATGGCTTAGCTGAATATATGACCTTATCCAAAACACAAAGCAAGTTTGTTTAATATGCTTCAAACTGATGGTGGAAAAGGCACGAGTACTTCTTTATCCTTTCCCACCAGCTACGTTTCTTGGCCCTCTTATATGGGCAAAGAGATTCAGTCTACTTGGCAAGTCTACATCTTCTTTTATTTGGTTGCTAAATGGTTGTGATGGGTAAAACAATCTCAGTGTTTCCGAGGGGTTTGTTTTTGCTTTCCTGGACCCCTCTAACATGTTTCATATGACACTAAATGTACCTCAGAGGACCTATTCCTCAGATCTGCTTAAAATTAACAAAATGATTGTTGGATTGCTTTGTATTTAAACTCAGATGGTTTTTTCCCCTTTAACTTAGGAAGGGTCTTGGAACCAAACTCTGAGAACACCTGGTTTAGATATAGGAAAAAGCAAATGAATAGAGGATTAAGAAGCTACAACCACCTGGATGAGATTGTATGAGCATTCCAACTTAAAAGATTATGATTTCATACATTGTCAGTGTATATGGACCCTGATGTAAATCTGGTTACTACATAGATCAAACACTTTGAAGTGTCCTGCAGTCCAGTCCTATACATATTTACTTAGATCTAAATTTCACTGACATCAATGGGAATTGCACCCATATAAAAATGGTATAAGATAGGATTATAAACTGCAATACAGTTGGAGAGAAGATAGAAATAATTTACTTCCAGTCTCTGAATCCATGAATATAATCATCATAATCCAACTTATTGTCAAATAACCTGGTTGTTGTTGGGGCATAAATCCCAGACTTTTATTTCAGCAACTTAAGCAGAGTCTGTTGAAAAATGGCCAGCTGCCAGATTTGGCATTTAATGTGCATTTGCCAGAAGACCTCTCAGAAAGGGATGAATAAATTACTTTACTCAGAAAACCCAAACTGAATTCTGAATAACAGTGAATGACTCTCTTTTCTGAGAGCTCTCCTGGGTTCATTCATAGCCTGCTTCTGTATAAGCTGTGTTTCTACAGTGCTATGTCTAGTACGGCTCTATGTTCATAGAAATTTCAGACAAACTTAATAATGATTCAAAAACAGTCTAATCAGTTGCACTTGGCTCTTTGCCACTATCTTTAATATAATCAGTATCTCATTTCTCATCTATGACTGTGCAAAAACAGTTGTTTCAATTATACAGGATTAATATTTTAATTAATCCATTTAATTAAATGATTCACAAGAAAATATGAATTGTTCAGAAACAAAGTTTCTGAGAAAGATCTGGATAACTCATAAAGGGGTATCCTTAGTGTTATTGCTAAGTCATATTTTAGGTTTGACTGATGCTGAAAGTAAGTAAGACAGTACTGAAGACATAATTTGAAGTACATGAAATTACATGAGTACTTACTTTGAGACTGTTGAACCATTAAAGGGACAGATTTGGGAATGGAAAAAAAACCTATTGGAAGATAGAAGAGTTGGGGAAAACATGCAGAGGGTGCCCCTGGAAGCAAGTGAAGGACCCTTTCAAACCATCATGTCTTGAAGAAACATGTCTTTCTGAAGGCTTGGGTTGCTTTCCTTTCAACTGAGATGGTTCTTTCTTTCAGCCCCAAAGGCAGTCTCAAAGAAGTGTCTTCACATATGCTCAGAAAATGTTGGTAGGTCTTCAAAACCGCTATGCTGGCTTTTGAGAGTCTCAGCATCTCAATACTTGAAATAGTATTTTTTGAAGGACAATTTGTTGCTTACTTCTCAGAGTGGCTTTCTGAATAGTTCCCCAGTAGACAGTCCTTAGTTAACCAAAGGCAATTGGTCTCATCTTGGTTGGGATATGCGGATTTTTGCTCTTACGGTCCAAAATGAGGAAACAGTTGTTTTGCTTTTAAGCTATTTGGTACATTAAGCAGGGAGCAATGACTTTATATATTTTAAAGAGGGAAGAAGTGAAATCATTCAGTCAGATACATTCTTTAAGCAAAAATCTGTATGATGCCCTCAGATCCAATTGGAAAAAAAAACAAAACCTCACTAAAATTGCCATACATGGGTAATTTCATTACAACAGTCATCTCTTGTTTTCTTAAAATGATATTATTGAAAGATTGGCTGTTCTCTGTTATGGTTACATTTTTAACCTGTATCCATAACAAACTCTGTCATCCGTACAACAAAAATTAACATGGCATTACTTGACTGGTTTAATGTCAAATGGCAATTAATAATTAAGTCTGCACTTTTATTGTTGGATGGTTTTGAAAAATACTCAGAATGAACAGATAATAAGTTTGGGAAGAATTAGGGGACAGAATAGGGAAGTTGAGAAGACAGTAACATCATTTAATATAACAGTTGTAGTAAATATAGCTTCAATAAACTGCAATAGCTTCAACTGGCTGGCTACAGTTTAGTGCCTAGGTACATGGTATTAAGTCCTGCTCAATTTAGTGTACAAGTACCGACATGGATTTGATGGGGTATACCTGGTAGTGGGAGGAAGAATGGCTTAAAGAATGACACAATCATTCTTGTGGTGCCCTCCATGAAGTTACAACTTCTATTTGTACTTAGTTCTGAAAGGAGAGGGCATAAAGGCATCCCAAGCAGAAGAGATACAAGGTTAGCATTCCCTGCACAGTTGTTGTCTACTATGAAACCAAAAACATGAGCTATCAGCTCAATCTGAACAGACTAAGCTTATTCTAAGGGAAAGCAATTGTGCTAGATCTCCAGTACATAAATAGCACAATAGAAAAGATTACCATCACCATTCTATCCCTGGACAACATCCAACAACAAAAGTAGATGGCTGGACACAGTTTATAAAATGAAAGACTGAAGTTCTTCAACGTGCTCTGTCAGAAACCCTTCCTGTCTTTCTATGGCTGCTTACTGGCAAACAGAAGGAAAAAAGGGGATAAAAGTGAAATACATTATATGGCACGATCTATTGACACCAATAGTTTTGAGGCAAGTCACTGGAGAAATCAATCTCCCTCCCTAGGGAATTACTTCAATATCACCATGTATAAGTAAAATCAAGGTAGCTTTAGGAAGCCACACATAAAACTGATCAAAGCTGGAGGAAATAAAAATACAAAACAGAATTTACAATATTGGAGGAAATAAAAATATAGTACTGCTTGTAGACAGCATCTTAAAGGAATATCCCATAAAGCAGAAACAAATCACAGATCTCATGGATCTGTTGCTTAGAGTTTCTGAGAAGCATATAGTAATTAAGCTTGGATACGGTAGCTATAGTAGTGATCTTACTAAGGCTTTATAAAGCGGTACAAATACTTCATGTGATTTTGAGTCTATGCCTTTGTTTATACAAACAAGGATTGTATTAGCGTTTTTGGCTGTTGCCGCACATTGGTGACTCATGTTCCAGTGATTGTCCACTAAGGACTCCAAGGTTCCTCTCACAGTTACTGTTTTTGAGCCAGGTTTCACCTAATCTGTACTTGTACCTTTGGCTTTTCTTTGCCAGGTGTAAAACCTTGCTTTTCTCCACATTAAATTTCATTTTGTTGGATAGGGCCCATTGTTCAAGTCTGTGAAGATCTTTCTGGATCCTGAGCTTGTCTTCTGGTGTGTTGGCTATTCCTGCCAGCTTAGTGTCATCTGCAAATTTGATGAGTTCCCCTTCTATTCCCTCATCTAATCATTTATGAAGATATTGAAGAGTACTTCATTTATGTCATTTATTTATGCCATTGAATCATTTATGAAGATATTGAAGAATGCTTGGGTTCTTCGTGTTGAAATCCTGTGTATGTAGAGCTATATAAACCACCTGGCCCTTTCATACAATCTTACATCGCATTATATGTGAACATGGGCATGGTTGTTGATAACCTACAAATTTTGGTCACAATGTTTCTAGGCTGATAGTTTTTAATACTAACCAAAGGCAAAGTACAACTATTCCATCTTCTCCTCCTCAATACTTTTTTTGGGGAAAAAAAGATAGAGGAAGTAATGAGAGCACCCAAGAGGATTACAAGTGGAAAAGATTGTCATATGGATCCCACTCCCACCCCATACAATTACATGAATGGTGCACGGTGATTGCAATAAAAATTGTCTGGATGCACAGAATTTCCCATCATTGACTCCAAAGGAATTTAAAGAGTTATAACCAAACATTGAAGTAGTGCCCAAAATGTGTAGCCTGGCTGAATAATGATTGAATAAAGCCAGAAACAGGAAAGAAAAAACCAGAGGAGAGAGGATTAGAATAAAATCAGAACGGGTCAAGTTTGAATAATAAAAGTTTTCCAAATTTGGTACCCTTCAGTTGTGTTGAACTGCATTTCCTAGAATCCCTAGCAATATTTTGACTTATAGCAATAGCACTTAGACTTATATACCACTTCACAGTGCTTTATAGCCCTCTTTAAGTGGTTTACAGAGTCAGTATATTGCCCCCAACAATCTGGGTCCTCAGAGAAGAATCCAAGTTGGGGAAGGCTGTACTAGTAACTTATGTAAGCTTCAGTCACATGACATCACTTTCATATTCATAAGGCTTGCCATACTCCTTCAGACTTCTAAGGAGTTGTTGTTTTAATGTTGATTTTCTACAGATGTAAAATGAGTAACCTAAATTTATATAACCTCTTCCATGTCAGCTTCTAATAAGAGTGGGCGGCCTTATGCCAAAAATGTCAGGCCTCTATGTGATGAAATATTGCCTCACCATTAGTGTTGTGCAGGATAAAGGACATGTTAATTAATTTGTCGAGTACAGAGGTTAAGGTAGACTACAGTGAGCATTCCTGTTGTGGGTAAAGGGATGCAACAGAACCAATCAAATTCTGAACATTATCTTTAGGTTTTTTGTTGTTGTTGATGATGATGGGAGCACAGGAAGATTCATAGATCCATCAGAGGTCTAACTAGTGCAACAAATACAGTATAGAAGATCAATGAAAGCCAGTATTTTTTCTGTTCTTAGTATGAAAGATCCATTAACCTAGTTGTTTCTCAATCCTGGCAACTTTAAGATTTGCAGACTTCAACTCCCAGAATTCTTGGAATTGAAGTCCTCACATTTTAAATTTGCCAAAGTGGGGGAACACTATATTAACCAATTTATGTGAAATAAAAAGCTTGGAGAGTCAGGGAGATATTGTAAAAGTTTACAAGTGGGAAACTATAACCTTCCAAATGTGGCTGAACTACTCCTAAAGTTCTTCATCCTTGGCTGCACTGGTTGGGCTGCCTGGAATTATTCTCTATTTTTTTTCCAACTGAATCACTTTCAAAACAAGTTTCATAGGAGGCTTATGATAATGAACAACTTGAGCACTTGAGGATGGTGAATTAAATATTCTTACAGAGTCCAAATCTGCAAAATCTCACTTTCATATGGTTATGTGGTCTAACAGGCAGATTTTCTATTTACCTCTGTATCTGTCTGCTCCAAAGCTGTCATTCCGTAGTTCTTTTCTTACAAAAATTTCTTGCTTGCATCATTCAGCTGGGAGAGGCTCCTTTCAGGTATCTGCTGCTGTTCAGATGGCAACAGTTAAGAACAATCTTCCATCTGTTGAGAACAATCAGCCAAATGGTAATTACTGCTTCAAATTTGTGTGACAATGAAAAGGCTTGGTGTGGGCTACTTAGGCAATTTTCTGGCCAAAATCATTGGAAGGTATCTTTGAATTTATTCAGTCCAATCTTATCCCACCAAACTAGTGCTTCTCAAACTTGTGAACATTAAGATGTGTGGATTTTATTTCCTAGAATTCACCAGCCACATAGATTCAGGCTGGGGGTTAAGATTGTTCTTAGCTGTTGCCAGTGCTTTTTTTGTAAGAAAAAAGGTACCGGAACTCACATCTTGTTAATCTTTTATTTACCTTTCGCACGTAGTCAATCACTGTTTACATATGGTTCTCAAATTACAGACATTTTTTTAGTGACCATTCAGAGTTATAACGGCACTGAAAAAAGTATCTTATGACTGGTTCTCATATTTACAATGATTGTAGCATTCCCCACAGTCATGTGTTCAAAATTTGGATCCTTGGCAATTGGCATGTATTTAAGATGACTGCAGCATTCAAGGACTATATGATTGCCATTTGCAACCTTCCCCATTGGCTTCCGACAAGCAAAATCAATGGGGGAAGCTGATTTTGCTTAACAACCATATGATACACTTAACTGTAGTGACCGCTTAACAACTGTGGGGAAAAAAGCTCATAAAATTGGGCATGACTGCTGAAAAATTGCCTTGTTTAGCAATGGAAATTCTGGTCCAATTGTCGAGGATTGCCTGCATTTGATCCTTTACTTAGATTTGGCTTGAGTACAGAACTCAAGTAATGCAGATATGAATATTGGGACCCTCAAAAGCTGCCAATATTAGAGTTGCTTTTGATGCATGAAAAGGTGTTTTCTTCTGATACTTCAAAGGATAACAATTTGTCATTTTACTTATTCAGTGTATCTTGATGTAGGAAACTGTCATCCAGAAGCAGATTTCCTACAGAAAACTACATTTTCTGAATTTCTTCCAACAACACTGCCAAGGTAAATTTTGAAAACTGAGGTCATAATTTTGCACATGAAATCACAGGTTCAGGAAAAAAAAATCTCAAAGTTTCACTGCTCTTTGGATTCAAAGCCAAGGTTTTTATGCTTGCTGTTGTAAATTTGGTTTGATGATGGATTAAAAGGTATTTCTCTTTCTGGTTATTTGAAGTCCAGGTTTTGAGAGAAGTGAGTGCTGTAGAATGTATTACCTGATGATGTGTATGCTTGTTTGAAAAACATACCAATTCTAACCAAGAACAACACTATGACATACTCAAGCAGCTCAGGGCAAGAATGACCCGTTACTTCACTGGGGGTGCTTGTTTCTTTGAAACATATTACAGAACCAACAAGACAGTTTTCTAAAACATCTAAAGCTTGCTGTGGTTCAACCACAAGAAATCTGAATGAAATGATAACCCAGCTAATACTACGGACAAATACTTTTGTATGCCCAATGATGCCCAGTCTTGCGAGAAAGAAAAAAAACTTCATGTATGTTTATAAGAGACATGCATCCTTGACTTACAACCATTCATTTAGTAACTGTTCAAAGTTACAACAAACACTTGTGACTGGTCCTCACATGAACAACTGTTGCTGGTTGTTATGGGATCAAAATTTGCTTGGCAACTGGCATGCATTTATAACGGTTGCAGAAACCTGGAATCATCTGATCACCATTTGCCACCTTCCCAACCAGCTTCTGTCAAGCAAAGCTAGATTTGCTTAACAGCCCCATGATTCATTAACAGCTGCAGTAATTTGTTTAACAACCATGGCCAAAAGATTGTAAAATCAGGTGTGACTCACTTAACAATTGCCTTGTTTAGCAATATAAATTCTGGTCTCCATATGTGGTGGACTTGTAAGGTTATTAAGGCCTTTTGGATACAATTGTGGTGGAACCTACAGCAAATTTTTAAAAAAAGGATTATCTTTCTCCCACAGCTGTTTCTTCTAGGTATTGTGCAAGATTTAGATGTAAAAGAGACAAATCTGTTGCTTTATTGTTTAACTGCTGCTCGTTTGTTGATAGCCCAAAACTGGAAGAGCCCAATTCTGCCTACAATGGAAGACTGGAGATTGAAAGTTTCAAATCTTGCTGAAATGGCAAAGATTTCGGCTTATTTGAAGAACTATTCAAATGAACAATTTTTATTAATATGGAGAAGATGGATTGTTTATATTCAAAAGAAGTATAGACTGGTAGAATATAACTTAGGTTTTTAGATTTTCTTATTTTGTTTACTCTTTCTATCTTTTCATGTAGACTAAGATATTTTGTGGAGTTAGAGATATTAGTATTTGTTTACTCATATATGAATATTATCCTGGGATTAGGTTTGGGAAGTCCGGGGTGGTGGTGGGGGATTTTATCTTTTACTTTGTTATTGGATTATGATTGTTTTTTATGATGAAAAATAATAAAAAAAATTTGGGAAAAAAAAAATCTGGTCTCAGTTGTGGTTGTAAGCTGAAGATTGCCTTTAGCTGTTTTCTGCAGACTACAAAGTGCCTGACTTAGGCATCCCACAGCATACAATTTCCAATCTACCGAAGCCTTGAGTAAGAGATTCAAGGAGCCAGTCCAATTTTGTTGCTAGATAGTTTTTAATATGGCAGCAAGGAATAGTTATTAAATATATGGAGAATAATAAAATGAACTGTTTAAATTAATGTGATATCAATTATTGTTATCTTGCCTCTGCCAAATTTCTTTGCTTGCAGCCCTCTAAAGAGCTTAGAATCTTAGAAAATCATAGACACAAAGATAAATATGATGTTGGAAGAGGCAGTTCCTAGTATTCATTGCTGCTCAATATTCTCAAGAGTAGAAATTATAGGCTTTCAGAATTGATGGAAGAGGCTTCTCTCTCATACTCAGTTGCAGAACACCAGTCTTATTGCATTCCCTAGCCACTAATGTTCAGACATATTGGAACAGCTGGTATATAAAGCAGCTTTCTCTCTGTGACTATACAATGAATTACTCCAGCCTTCTCTAGTCTGGTGGCCTTTAGTTGTGAACAATTCCTTAGAAGGCCCAAACCCATTTGTTATTGTCTGAAATGTGGAGAGTGGAAAAGAGAGTACATCATATCTGGTTCTTGTGACTTTTTTTGCTTCAGCTCCCTGGATCACTTTGTTTCTGGTGAAGTTCACATGAAATCTCTTGGGGATTGTGTATAGTAAGTAGGGTTGAAGCTAGCACTCTTCCTTTCTTTTTCTGCCATTCCCTTTATTTTTTATTTCTCCTTATCTCTCTTAGGAGAACCTAAATTATTCCTGGGAGCATTTAAAATTAAACCAAAGGCATTTAGGCTTAAGATCTTAGACAGATAATTCATCATATAACTGCAAGAAAGCAATGGCTTTTGAACAGTTCATCCTGCCCTGACTGAAGCAATGGAGAACCTCTAAATATGTGCCCATATCTATTTGTAAAACATTTAAGTCAGTAGGTTTTTCATATGAGAGAGAGAAGGACAGCGATATGTACGTTTCAATTAATTAGTGAAAAAGTGTAAGTCCAATCAACCACACTGTTACTGTGGCTTTCAATTACTGTAACAGTAGACTGGCTAAAATTGAGGGATGTGGTTTAGGACTTCCCAAATCCTAAAACAAAATGATCCAGCAGCTTGTGGTTTTTAAGTTTTCAGGAAAAACAACAAATGAGTACAACTTCTGTGAAGCCACATAAACATAACCACAGGCCATTCATCTTGTAGAAATCAAGACATACATCCAAAAAACTAATTGGAAGCCTTTTTGAAAGAATCCTTACTCTTCAAAGCAAAGAGATATATAAAAACAGTCTTCAATTGAAACCACACTGGAATATTGGTACTACAGCTTCTGTTGTTTGTCCTAATGTTGTTTGTCCCATATGTAAAATATCACACTGACAAATAAGAAAATATTTCTATCAAAACTTATTTACAAAAGGAGGGATGTGGAAAAATAATCCAGTGTGTTCATACTAGAACTTTTATTATAAATTCAAAAGAGATTTATTAAATCAAATCCTTGCTCAGTTTGCATAGCTCCATTCAGAAATAGTTGAACTCTGCTAATTTTGAAAATATACTGCATTAAAATAAGCACTTTGAAGCTTTTCCCTATCCTATGCCCTACATTTTCTCTTTTCCCTACCCTATGCCCTACATTTAAAATGAACATTTAAAATTCCAGCAGAGGTTTTAAATTAGTTTTCCAAACCTAATGACCTCTATCAACATCAGTCTGGTTCACACTTCATGTTAAACTATGGCTTGCTTCACTATTTGTTGAATAAGTTCCAATTGGCTGAGTATATAAAGGATATAAGCCAAGAAAAAGCAAACTACAGTTTGGCTTAGTGCTATATGAACCTTAGCACTAGAATGCTATTAAAACATTCTAGAAACATCTAGTACTTGGAGGTACAGTATTTCATATTTTTGTATTTCCCTTAATTAAAAATGTAATGAACCCAAATAATCTTCAATATTTCTAATAGATAAAAACTCCCTTTTTACAACCCTGTAATCCCTTAAATTGGAGTAGAGTCAAGGCAGCTGTATGGAGCTGAGCGTTTACTAGCCAGATGCCCTTCCTGACGCCACGTGGAGTTCACAGCAGATAATTTTCCTTTGGGCACTAGGAGAGAAATATCTGCTACCTAGGATTGAACTCTCAAGTTTCGGGGTCGGAGGCGGGTGTCTTCACCACTTGGCCACCATGCTGCTCAATATTTCAAATAAATATAAGGTGTGTAAATCCATGTTTCCTGAAATTTGGAACAGATCTGAAGAAACAGCCACTCCTGTCATAATCTGGGCTGGAAGAAGCCTGTCTTGGCTCTTTCCTGGTTCTGCAGCAGAGGTGCCCAAAAGATTTTTCCATGGACAGGAGGGTGCAGGGTTTTGTGTGCTGCCTGCAGCCCGTGGATGGGCTTTGCTTGTTTGTGCGGCCTGGTTGCTGGCATGTCGCGGCCCTGTACTGGTCTACGGACCGGGGGTTGGGGACCCCTATTCTACGGCATGTTCCAGAAAAAACTGAGCTCCACCCTTTCATATATACTTTATATAAAAAACGATTTAAATGCCTAAGAGTTTCTATAATTTGGAGTTAAAAAAAGAGAAATGGACCCCTTTTGCAACAAACATAGAATGTAACTGGGATAAATCATGTTAAATTTCAAAAAACAGTACATAATTTATGAAAGGAAAGGAAGAAGATAGGATCAGAGAGGAGGAAAAATATGATTAAACAAACTGAGGGAGAATAGAGTTCATTTGGAAAAGAGATTAAAATGAAAAATCAGGTGGTCAAGTTTGTTCAGAAGAGGCAGAGTACTACAGCAATTAATAGACTGGACTAGAACTGCTGAGAATCAATATCAAGTGTAACCTAAGCCAGGGAAGTTTACTAGATGACTTGGAGTAAGCCACTCTTTTAGCTCCACCTAACTTGATGAGGTGTGAAAAGTTGGAGGAGGGAACACTTACTCCTCTTTGAGTACAAGAGAGAGGTCATCAGTACTCTAGACTAAAATGTGTTGCGATTCTCTGTCTGTCTGTCTGTCTGTCTGTCTGTCTGTCTCTCTCTCTCTCTCTCTCTCCCCCCTCTCTCCCTCTAGCTATCTTCCTTACCACATGATCTTTCACCCATCCAAAAGGCTGTGACTGCAAAGGCAGAAGGTGGTTTGGTTAAAAAATATCATTGATTTGAGGATTGAGCAATGATTCCAGTGCTTTTCTCCCTTTCCCTTCCATCAGAGTTATACATGAGAGTTATTGTGACGATTTTGTCACATTCTTCTCTTTTCAGCTGTGTTTTCAAACAGCATTCAGCTGTCTGCTGTTGGCCATTCTGTATGAGGAACAAAATGAGTCTGGCCACAACTGCCATAGTATCTTCAGTCTCTTTCTCCCCTTTTCCCAATATATGTAAGTGTTTGTTTGTTTGTTTGTTTAATTTTTATGCTGCCCATTTCCCCTATAAAGTGACTCTGGGTGTATTAGAATTGATTCCCCTTTAACATTGGAAAAACGAATGTTATGTAATAGTCTAGTTCACATATATGTAGTTTATGTGTATTTACTCATGTGTTAATAAATTAATTATAATTGTTAATAATTTAAGCCTTAAGCCATGATTTCTAAATCACAATTGGTAGATTGTGAGAATGTAGCAATCAAGCCAAGTCCAAGCAAATCGCGTTAGTGGTTAATGTGTTGTGTGAACCCAGCCATACTGCTGTAAGGATGAACCATTGATTGTTGCATAAGCATAAACAGATGTAAACCTCTGGCTTGTGCTCTCCCAATCATGTGTAATGGGGAAAACTGTGGTCGTGTTTCCTAGATTCAGGGTCCTTCATATCCCCAATCATGCGCTGGTCACCTCATGGCTTGACTACAGCAACAGTCTTTACATGATCACCTAGAACAGGGGTCCCCAACCTATGGTCCGCAGCCCACTGCTGGGCCATGGCCTACTGGCCACTGGGCCGCAGGACAGGCTGGCCAGTGCATGTGTGTGTGTGTGTGTGTGTGCACTCATCTCCACTCGCGCTAGAGCCTGCAGATTCATTTATGCATGTGTGTGGTGCTAGCAGAGGGTCGGCTAGCACATGCACGCATGCGTAAACAGGGCCGCTAGAGCCATGTGGGTTGGACAGCCCGTTCATGCATGCGCCCGGTGCTAGTAGCAGAGGCTAGCGCCTGCGCACATGTGCAAATGGGGCCGCTAGCTCCGTGCAGGTTGCATGGCCCCATTCATGCATGGCCGTGTTCCCGTATGTGCGCATGTGTGCAAATTTTACAGCTGCTCCCTTTCCCTCCAGGCCGCCGGCATGAAAAGGTTGGTGACCTCTGATCTAGAAGTTTCAACTGGACCAGAATGCAGTGGTGCAGCAATGAAGGGCATATGTCTATGTAACATCTCTGCTTTCTTATCTGCACTGGTTGCCAGTTTGCTTTTATGTATGATTCACTACCTATAAAAACATACACCACATTTGTTACTTTAAGGATCATTTGTCTCCCACTGTCTTACTGGTTTGATCTGGCATGGTTGGCACTCTCTGGATAAGCAATGCCAACTATGAGGACCCCTTTAGCACACCTTCTTTGCAGCAGCGCCTGCCCTATAGAATGAGGTTCCCCCTGAAATTCGAACAGCTCCCACCTTACTGGTATGACTCTTTCCCCCAGGTCTTTGGAGATGGCAACTAACGCCCCCTTCTTCCTTTCTATTTCCCTCTGGGATATTGTTGTTTATTTGTGTTGTGCTGTTTTTATGTTTTTGCATTGTTCTCTGTTTTTAAATGTTTTAACAACTGCTCAGAGCCCCTGGAACTGAGAAGCATATAAATTTAATAAATTATTGTTATAAACTATTGTTTCATGAAAGATGATAAAATGATAATTAAAAATCAGCGTATTAATATAAAAACAAGCAATTACATAGCTTGGATGAACCAATTTTCCATATTTGGATGAAACAGGAAATCATCATTTGTAGCAAAGTTTATAGTTCCCTCTATGATGTACAAAAGATAGAATAATCCTAATCAAGCTTTTGCAGAAAATTAGCAAATTAGGGCTTATCTTTATTTCTGAATTGTAAATATTTATATCATGGCTTTTGTTCCACTTGCATAACAGGGTAGGGCATATATTTGTGACCAGATTTCACACTTGAAAGACAATCAAGATAAATGGTCAAATGAGTGGCTGTAATCTTCCTTCTTCCTTATGGCTTAGCTAACATTATGAAAACCATTTTGGATTATAGTAAATACTCGCCAGGTTTCAAAATCTAAAAAAACGTAAAAGGCTGGTTTTTTCAAACATAATTCCAAGGCTTTTTGTGGATTACTTTCCTATTGCTGCTGGTAATCTGCATTCCTGAGGTAAAAAGATTGAGGATGGTTAATGAGCAAAGAGATTCTATTAAAAGTAGCAACTCTGCTTGCTTTAGTTTCTGGGATTATACATGCTATGTAGCAAAAATCAGTTTTCCTCAAACAACAAGGAACCCTTTCATTTTTCTTGCACGTATCATGTTATACCACTGTCATTAAATCTATTACCCAAGTCTAATTTGTATGCTTTTCATCTTTCTTTCTTTCTTTCTTTCTTTCTTTCTTTCTTTCTTTCTTTCTTTCTTTCTTTCTTTCTTTCTTTCTTTCTTCCTTCCTTCCTTCCTTCCTTCCTTCCTTCCTTCCTTCCTTCCTTCCTTCTTTCTTTCTTTCTTTCTTTCTTTCTTTCTTTCTTTCTTTCTTTCTTTCTTTCTTTCTTTCTTTCTTTCTTTCTTTCTTTCTTTCTACATAAATGACAGGTATTCTTACAGATTAGTGCCTATTTTAACTTGGCTTTCCCTCTTGCCCAAATAGATAGCAGCATCAAACCAATCTTGATGGATTGCCCAATGCTAGACAAGATTGTATTTGGTTGTATTTATTTGTTTATCAAATGTATATGGCTTCCTATATATATATATATAAAGGTAAAGGTTTCCCTGTCAGTTGTGTCCGACTCTAGGGCAAGGTGCTCGTCTCTGTTTCTTGGCTGAGGGAGCCAGAGTTGTTTGAGACAATTTCCATGGTCATGTGGCCAGGGAGGTACATGGAGCGCTGTTACCTTTCCACCAAAGTGGTAACTATTAATCTACTTATATTTGCCTGCTTTTGAACTGTTAGGTGGGCAGGAGCTGGAGCAAGTAATGGGAGCTCAACCCGTTGCACAGAGCGTGGGTCTCGAACCTGGGCTCTCTCTCTCTATATATATATATATATGTGTGTGTGTGTTAAAAACAATTTTAAAAACCGACGACTGATTCCTGGGTGTGTTCATGATAAAAACATACAAACAACAATGAGCACCAGGAAAAGTAAAAAACCTTTAAAAAGTTTTTAATAAATAGTGATCCAAGCTTTCACCGGCTCTCTGCCGGCATCTTCAGGGATCTATGTAGGTCAATGGGAGGGCGCTTCTTATAATCAAGCCACCTTTGCACCCGGCCCGTGGATGCTACCGTAACGCTCCACCGGCCAATCGCCGTTCCAACCCCGTTCTCACTCCATTCAGCTGGTCTACCTGAGCTGTTCCTATCCTTGCATCATCACCCCACTCCCCCTCTCTCCTCCTTCCTTCCTGCAACTCCGTATCAATGCCTCGTCCGGACGTGCCAAGTAACTTCGGTGGGGAGAGAGGGGGGGGGAGGTTAAAGGCATGGGAGAGAAGGGGAAAGATTGAATGAAGGAAGAGGTACGGCTGCAGGATGAGGGGGGGAGCAGTGTAAGCAGCGTAAGGATGGGCGTGTGCCCCCGGCTAACTGATGGGGAGAAGAAAGTGAGTTAACGCCGGCATCCGGGGATCGTGGTTACGCACCCGCCGGGCAGGGAGGAGGAGAAACGCCGAGCAAGGTAGACCAAGGCGACATACTTTGCAGGGTGTTTGGGGGGAGGAGGGGTGATGACAGCGTTAGTGTACGACGCGGCCCCACCCCCGATAGAGCCGGACAAGGCATTGATACGGAGTTGCAGGAAGGAAGAAGGAGAGAGGGGGAGTGGGGTGATGATGCAAGGATAGGAACAGCTCAGGTAGACCAGCTGAATGGAGTGAGAACGGGGTTGGAACGGCGATTGGCCGGTGGAGCGTTACGGTAGCATCCACGGGCCGAGTGCAAAGGTGGCTTGATTATAAGAAGCGCCCTCCCATTGACCTACATAGATCCCTGAAGATGCCGGCAGAGAGCCGGTGAAAGCTTGGATCATTATTTATTAAAAACTTTTAAAAGGTTTTTTTACTTTTCCTGGTGCTCATTGTTGTTTGTATGTTTTTATCATATGTGTGTGTGTGTGTATACATACACACACACATATATACAGTTATTATTTAAAAAATTAAAAACATAAAGCATATAGGGAATTAAATGTTTTAAAATGTAAGGCATACAGATTAGATGTATTTAGCTAAGGGTTGCTGGTGAATGCCACGGCTGCTGGCTACACTAGAAAGTTAAAACACAGAAAATAAAGCCCAGAAGAAGGTCTGGCAAACCACACTGCTACCAAAAAAAGGGCCATGAACCGGTTGCAAGTTCACTAAGAACCTTGCAAGAGACTTTTACTGTAGAAGGAACTCCAATGGGGGAAGAGAAAGCCCCCATCTTTCTCTTCCTGTCCTGTTTCCTTTAGCCACAGTTATAGCATGCAATGACTTGCACTGCATCATCATTGAATGTTTCACTTTATTACAATCATTGTCAATTACCAATGACCTGATTAGAGGGCCAGGCAATCTTCAGGAGGACTAATGGTAGCCCATTATTAGTGTCATTGCCTTTTCTGCTGTTAAAAATAAGCCTAATGTTAGCAGCGATCAGCTTCAATGTCCAACCGGCTTGCCTCAAGGAATAAGAGAAAGAAATTCCTCCAAAATGGGATTTTGCCTCAAGAGCAGGGGGTCCTCTTGTTATCCAAGTGAACTAATTTAACTTTTGTTCCTCGTTTTTTTTGGCTGAAAGGGATCATGGATGATTGTTAGTAAATGCTAATGAACTGCCTTTCCCAGCAAAGGTCTTTGTGTGCTAATCCTGGCTACTGGCAGAGAGGGTTTTGCAGAAGTGGTCATTTCTGCCTTCTAAGCTGGGGCAGATCTTGACTGTGATAAGCCCTGTTGGAATTCCTGTCTGGGTGTTCTGGATATGACCTGGGTGGCAGGAGGGAGTCAGAGGACATCAGTCAACACGCTGTAGTGTCAATTTCTTTTTGGCTGTGTGTGCTATATTGGAGACACATTGGCCAGCCCTGAACTTTTTACCTTCTCCCCCAAAGGAATCTTATGGCGATGAACATAACCACGTGTAACAATTTGGAACGTAAGTGCTAGGCCATTAGGACAGGCACTGGTTTTGCAATAAGTTAATTACTGTCTTCAGTGTATATGGTTTGTAAACTTGCAAAGCCACATCAAGTATTAGTTTCAGATTAATTTTGGAATTTAGCTATCATATTTTCATAACTGTTGGCAGCACAGATGGTTTTGGTTAAGCATTTCCAAGTTCTCACAGCAGTGAAGCACCAAAGTTGAATACAATTCTCAGTTTTGATGTGGGATGTTGTCGGCAAAGGCAGATGAATATAGATCACGTCAATAATCGTCTCTACCATGCTGTGCATATAAATCCATATAAAATGTACCAATTACTTTGCAAATGACAGACCTATAATGTTCATGGAACAATTCATAGCTGACAATTGATGATGAAACTTTTCAGCAGCCTGTTTTTTTTCCCCAAATTCAAGTTTGATTAAGTTTGCATATATAATATACACGAACTTGCTACTGCTATGTTGAAACTTTTCCCTCCATTTGTTAAGTGTTTTCAAAAGAAACCACTTTTCTGTGCCCCCAAGGGAAAGCAATCTTATGGATGTTTTTTCTCTAGATTTTTGTACATCATTTACTCATATATTAGGGGCAATGAATATAATTGTCTTGTCTCATTCTCTGTCACAGAGAATGGTGGATTGTGTAGCAGAAAAATAACAATCCAGTAATAGCTTGCTCAATAATACAGCAAGGTAAAATTCTCCCAAAATAAATTTGGAATATATTTTCAAGCACCCTGAAAATGAGCCACAGAGAAGAAAACTTTTAGGAAACCAGGAAATAGATTTGAACAACATTAACGCAACTTACATATAACATTGAAAGAAACTTACAAGTGAATTATATTCTAAGAAACAAGTTGTCTGTGTATGTTAACTATATGCTGAAGATTCATTAAAAATTGAATACTGTATCAGAGTAATTTTAAAATAGTTATTTTGATTTCTTTTGGCTATATAATATGTTCAATAAATCCCTATCTTTGTCTAGTGCCTCTCCATGTTTCTCTTTGATGTTTTTCAAGTGAGTTTTATTTACTGTGTTTCTATATTACTATGATTTGGAAAAGACGTCTGAAAGTTTACATCATGGGTGTCAAACTCGCCACGTCACATGATGTGTCACGACATATCGTGACTCTTTTTGCATTGCCGGCAATGGGGTGGGCGTGGCTTTGGTATGAGTTTGACACCTCTGGTTTACATCAATAAAAGCACAGCCCATGTTAAAACGAGAAAACAATATTAAAATGTGCAAGAGTGTTGCTAGATATTGTGCTTGACTATATGCAGTCATTGCATTCTTGAAGAAACTCAGTTAATTGGTTTGAGAGGAGTATAAATTTGAGGCCCAAACAGGTTTCTGTAGGTCTCTTGACCTTGCGCCAAAGGGTAAAGAGAAAAGAAAAATGGCAGTTTAGGGTCATTTCAAGACAAACTTCTTATAACCCATTATTTTTGAATAGTGAGAAAGAACATGTTGATTAATATTTCAACACCGAGCTTTATTAAAACACATTGTTTCGCTTGTTTACTGAACGAATGGACCATGATAGAAAGCAGATCATCACCAATTCATTTTTGGGCAAATCCTTCACTTTTCTGTTTACAATAGAACTTGAAGGATCTCACAGGGGTATTTGTAACACAGCACTAGCAGCTCACAATGAACATTGTCAACTGGGTAAGTTTTTTACTTCCTAATTAACTTTTCCAAGCAAATAAGAACTACCTAAGAACAAAACTTTCTCAAATTTAACCTTCTGCCATTCCACTCTATTCATCTAGGTCTAGGACATGAGAACCAAACAATTTTAGAAAGATATAATTTCAGACATTTTATGAACTGGCAAAGAGGGTTTTTGTTTTTGTTTAAAAAATTTAAACGGCTTTTAAAAAGGGTAGCCTCATTAAGTTAGTTACTGCCAAATACATACTTAACCTAGAAATGTACACAATACTGAATTTATCCTGCAAGAGAAATGTTTTGTCCTCTAACTAAAGGCATTTGGGCCAGGAAGTTAAGTGAAGTCTTCCAGTTCATCTTCTTTGATTATAACTTATTAATAATTAGTTTATTGATTAGACCATATAGGCCATATCAAAATACAGAGTTCCAAACATATAATATTAATAACATCCTATACAAACAATTTAAAATGAAATTGGAGTAAAATACAATAATTGTAGGAGTGATGCTGAAATATAGTTTTATCTTATTTTACTTGTCTATATATTAAATTATTGTATTTTATTCCAATTTCATTTTAAATTGTTATATGTTTGAAACTCTGTATTTTGATATGATTATAACTTGGAATTGCTTGTTTGTAATGTTGGACTTTATGATTCAGATTGTTAAAATTGTTTTTAACTTTGTGTGCTGCTTAGGATCATGACCATGAAATGGGGGGGGGGTATATAAATCATATAAATAAACAATTCAAACAGCTTAGCTCTTTAAGTAGACAATCCAGTGAAAAGAATGAAAAGTTATTAAAGAAATAGGTAATTATTAAAAGAAAAGGAAATGGCCCTCTCCCTATAACCATGAATACGAGCTTTTCCTTGGATCTTTGAAGCTGCTGACAAGTTTCATCATCAATTGTCAGCTATGAATTGTTCCGTGAACATTATAGGTCTGTCATTTGCAAAGTAATTGGTACATTTTATATGGATTTATATGCACAGCATGGTAGAGACAATTATTGACGTGATCTATATTCATCTGCCTTTGCCGACAACATCCCACATCAAAACTGAGAATTGTATTCAACTTTGGTGCTTCACTGCTGTGAGAACTTGGAAATGCTTAACCAAAACCATCTGTGCTGCCAACAGTTATGAAAATATGATAGCTAAATTCCAAAATTAATCTGAAACTAATCATAGCATAAACATGACCCGGGGACCTTTTTTTTTTTTGCCAAATTCTCGTTATTTTGGTTTACTCTTTTTCCAGGCTATAGATGAGGCATCTGATGATTCTGGTCTTTGCTCCAGTGGTTCAAGCCCTAGCAATGCATAGCAGGGTGAGCTCCCATCACTTGCCTCAGCTTCCGTCCAGTTCAAAAGCATGTTCTATGTGAGTAGCTAAATAGGTACCACTTTGGTGGGGAGATAATCTGGTGCTTCATGCAGGCAGTCAGATTCCTGCTGGCTCTGAACCTTCCTGGTTGCAATGCCCATTTGTAAGGCAGTCTCAGTGGAGGGAGGGTAGCTAGGATGGTGCTGCAGGAAGAGCCACTTGTCTTTCTCTCTGGTGCAAAATTAGCTCGCCCTCCTGTGGCACACCTTGGAAAGTGCGTGAGTGTGTACCACAATGGAGCTAGTAAAATTGGCAGCCAAACTATTACTCTTCGTTAGCATTGTAGTCTCCTGGCTAAAGTAACACCACCATATGCTTAACAAAATAAATAGTGATTCGAACTACTTATTATATGGTTCCTTATAGCATGTTTATATGTGTGTTATATATGTGTACATTTTTCAGAGCAAGCGACAGACGTTCATTTTTAATGTATGCCAGTGTGTCCAAAGTAAAAAAATGACAATAAAGGTTATCTTATTTTATCTTATAAATAAAATTTTAATGGTTTTTGAAAGAAGATTAAATTCATGCCTTTCAGATATGCATACATATTAGTTTTCAAGCATCAAAATGATGCTTATGGGTTAAATTTTATATGTTGATTGGCTGACATTTTCTAGGTGTGATTTGAACCCAGGGATTCTTGAGTCCAATATTATTTCCACAAATACCTATTGAAGCAGTACCAGAATTTCCTGTATTTATCACTCAAAGGAAAAAGTATATGGAACAGAAGTAATTCATTCCAGAGAAAAGGCTGTTCTTAATACTGGTTGTAAAATCTCCTGAGTATCAAGCATATGTTAATAAGAACCTACATGGGCTCTTATTAACTTCTTGACATGTTTTTGATATATCAGTATTAGTTATTTATGTTATAGGAGAAATGGACTCCCTTTTCTGGAAACTGCTTCATCCTTTGTTTTCATTCCCTTAGTCATGTTGATATCCTGTTAAAGAAGTATGGAGTGGTTGCCTCCTACTTCAAAAGCAGGCATGTTATGTTTGAAAGCAAAGAATTTCAGCTGCACTACAGGTAGGAAATAACTTCTCTCAATATTTATATTGCTTACAAAACACCTGGAGAATTTCAATTTGTAGCAAATTCAAGAAGGAGAAAGGGACAATTTTTTAAAAACGTATTGCCTTAAAGAAAAGAAAAGAAATGTTTATTTTCTTTATTCTTTATAGTAATAAAAGTAACGTTTTGGCTCAAGAAATCATGTGGAACAAAAGATAAATTGTTTTTATAAACAGTGGTAATCTGTCATTAGGTAGTTAGATCTAGTGGAATGTCTGCTATGTTCAGATGCTGCACATAAAAAAAATCTAAAAAACTTAAATTATCAGTTTGATTCTGGCCTCAACAACTTTGCTAGTTGTGAGGAGAAAGTCTATATACAACACAAAGGTAAGGTAGCTAATTGTTATATGGAATGAGGTCACACCTCTCCAGAGCTGCCTTTCACAACATAACAGAGCAATAATTCCAAAGCGGTAGAGAAAACTATCCCAGAAAAACTCAGTCACAGTTAAAGGCTCCTATGTCCAAAGTACTCATTGTGCAGAGTTTGGTTGTCCCAATTTTGGGGGACATTTTACCTTTGGTTGACTTTACAGTGTATTGTTAGATTGAAAGAAACACTGTGTCGTTAACTAACATAATTTATGGCAGGATCCTTGGCTTAAAAAGAACACATATAGGATACTTGGTTAAAGAAAAGTGGATATAAATTAATGTTTTTCTGCATTCTGTAACCAGACAGCATCTTCCTAACATCCCATGACTTTAACAGTATTTTTTACAAATCTTACAATTTGGCCAAGATGCTATCAGCTCTTGGCTTCAGGAGCACTTATAACAGCCTCTGAAAGGCTCACTACTCATTAGTATTGTAGTTACACTTCCACTGCTCTTTAAGGGGCCTGTCTTTTAATTCATCAAAGTGTTACTGCCACTAATATTGCCTGTTTTTGCCAGATAAACCCATCAAGACTCAAGAAGGGAGAAGGGCAGGGGGTCCACCAGGACCTCTTTAAACCCATATGTTAGTTTTAAGGAAATACAATTCCAGACAATTCCAAATGATGTTCATTAGTTTTGGGAGTATGTAGGGGTACGAATCCCACATGATGTAGTTCTGTGAGGTAAATGTCAGGGAAAATAGCAGGTTTATTGTACCATGTAATGTGGACTGAGTGATAGATGTGTGGATAAATCCAAACATAGAAGAGCTCTGAAATTCTTCCGTCGGATTAGTGCTAATGACAATCCACAAGAACAAGGCCTTTGTCACTTTTCTGGCAGATTTTCCCCCCAATGGGATCACAGCTTACACAATAGAAATAAAGATTATTTTTTTTTGCATCAAGGATGACTGTTTTCTTAAAAATGTGGCAACACTGTACTTGTATTTCTTCTACCTTCTTGTGTGGGAGTGAAGTTGGAGAAGTAAACTGTGGTTCAGGTAAAAATTCAGGGAGAAATGGTGGGCTCAATGTAATTGACTTGAAGACATCCAATGAATTCCATGACCATGTGAAGACTTCAGCCTGGGCCTTCATAGTCCTAGTCCAACAGCTTCACTATATCATTACCAAAATTACATACAAAAGTGTATGTGTTATGGAAACAAATTAACAATGTGGAATTTCTAGTGCTTTATGAAAAAATCACACAAATTACAAATTAATGGCACAGAATAATAGACAAAAATCTGGAAGATGGCCAAGGATAAAATTTAAATGGAACGGTACATTTTTTGATCTTTACATTCTTCTGAGAGTGTGGCATTGTGGCTTTATGCTTGAGAAAGACAGGCACTGAAGTGCACATTAAGCAATAGCTCTTTTGAACCCACAGTGATGGCTAAGACTACAGTTATGAATTTATAATTTCATTCATTCATTCATTCTTCCTTTTTTGTCATTAAATGTTAGAGAGAGAAAAATGTCCCTTCTTCCAACTCAATTTTTTAAATTCCATTTTTAAAAAAATGTCATAATGGACTGTTGTAATTGTAATCTTTAATAAAATTATTATAAAATATCATAATGGAAAGGAGCACGTTTATTTCATCAAAACTGAACAGTCAAGACAAGATAAAAAAAATCATAGTCTTAAAATGTTGCATGCAAATCAAAACACTTGGCTTTGGGGAGAGGAGAAAATGGCCTTTAAAGGAATATTCATATGAATTTTGCTTAGATTGGCAAAGATACATGAATGAACTATTTGCAAAGAATTAGACACTAGTGGTCCTGTTTACCCTGTTGTTTCCATGGCAACAGCTGTGCTTGATGGAATATATCCAGCATGCATGATCCATAAGCATCTGGTTTGTCAGTTCTTGTTCCAAACACTTGAGGAATGAAATGTAGGTAAACTTTAATCAGCTTTATAATGGCTGTGGTACTTATAGAAATTACTTAACATGATTTTGCAGCTGCCTGAGTCAAGGCCCAAAGGTGTTATTACTGTTTGATGGCCATGTTTAAAGAGCTGTACTAAGAATTGTTTGGGGTTTTGCACACAGATGCCACTGTACATCTTACTTTTTAAAAGTTCTGCTACAATGACATCATGTCAGATATTCCTTCTCCCTCCCTTAAGTTCCCAAAGGTCAAAGTTATTTTTTTCTAAATGACTCTGTCAAACATAAAAATTAGCTAGCTTTTGAGGAGGACTTGTATTTGTAATATATGGGTATGTTAGACTTTCTGTCAAAACAGGGATTAAAGATAAATGTAGCCAATTAAAAGGACATTTTCTGAGAGCTCCTGGTAATAGATACCTCATTGTGAGGTCCTGAAGTATGGCTTTCTTTACCAAGTGATGTGGTTTATGGTGTTCATGCTGAACAGTAGAGAAGACTGTTTGAATTTTCTAAATTCCATTGAATAGCCTAAGTACAATCAACCTAAAGCTATGAAGAAGGTGAGGAAGACAAGCTGGGGAGGAGGGGGGGGAGGCACTGTTTTCTTTGCAAAATGTTCTTGTCTGCTTCACTTCCTCTACTTCATCATTTCAGATAATGCTTCCCAGCAGTACATGTGTGTAAGCAAAACCTGCCCTCACACCCAGGGAGGAGGGAAAAATCCCGTTGGCATTGGATGAGTCAATGTGCTGTAAGTCGTCCAACAAGGTAAATAAAATATTCTCTTTAATTAGGTAATTGTTTCCTTTTATCTTGCTTCTTGACAAAGCAGCTGTGCCCACAACATTAATTTAATTGCATATGACATCTGTATTATCCAAGGAACTCCTGTACTGGAGAGAGAGGGGGGGGGAGAGGGAGAGAGAGGGAGGGAGGGAGAAAGGGAGGGAAGGAAGGAGGGAGGGAGGGAGAGAAAGATGGAAAAGGGGGAAATCACCAACTACACGTATATTAACTTTCCACAAACCTTCAAAGTGTGTATGTGCACATATACTTTGTTTAACAGAGAACTTCAGTGTAATGACATGTAATTATACACCACTCAATTCTTATTTCAGGATTTTAATAGCATTTTTCACAAATTGCAGAGTTAACAAATCACACCCCCTGCAGATTTATGAAAAAAAATATGGCCTCCTTGTAGTCATCTCTGAAAAGAATGTTTTTCACAAATCCAGGTGTTCATTTGCCATGCACAGTGCTCTAAAGTGGCCTTTCCCTCCTAGGCCCAGAGTTTGCCCTTTTAGAAATTTCAGGTGTAATTCTGCGGAAGCAAAGCCTGGTAAAACTGAACTGATATTGATGGGATTGCACTGCTCATGAACTTCTACTCCTATTATTATTTCTATTGCAGTGGAGAAATTTTTAAATGCAGAATCCAGCATCAGACGATGTGTGCAAGCTGTTTTTAATGTGTGAATGTAGCAGGCAGCCTCGTAAAGCATCATTTCAGTAAGTAGGAAGGCTGTGCATTAGATTCAGCCAGACCACAGGTCCTAAAGGCCACCATCAGAACCAATTTTCACTTCCTCAGGTAGTGTGGATAAGCATGACTCTGTTCAGCTCTGGGTTCAGATTCTGGGTTTAAATACAACTCCTCTCCATCTCTTTTTTTAGAACTTTTGGATGCTGAAACTGATGCCAAAGCAAAGCAAAACACCCTTTCACCTTTTATTGAAAATGGTATGATAGAAAGGAAAGGGAGAATGGATTTCAGTTGATCTGTGGGAAGTGAGGGAAACTTACTCTTTACAATTTATTCCATAATATCACTCTGCTTATCATCTGGAATAGCCTGGCAATCCTTTCTGAACTCCATTACCTAGCTGACCTCACCTGGATTTAATTTATGGTGCAGAACAGTGACTTAATACATGGAATAAATTGTATTCTGAACACAGGGGTGGAAAAACTTGTTTGGTGAAGGAAACTTGACATGTTAGTCAATACTAAGTCAGGGCAAAATTTTACAAAAATGTTTTACAATCAACATTAGAACAAGCAAACACATATCCTCAATGTATTAAAACACCTACGTATGCATGCATGTGCTTGAATATCTGCTTCATTGCTGGCGATCCAAAAGGAAGTAAATGCTCACATTAAACCAATTTGCAAAGAAACTTTTTAAAATACTTTATACCTGTGTTTCTCAAGCTTAGTGGCTTTAAGATTTGTAAACTTCAGCTCCCAGAATTCCCCAGTCAGCATCTCTGCTTTATACAGTCCTGGTGAATTCAGGGTTGAGAAACTATGCAGATCAAGAACTCCACCTTTGCAGAAAGGATGATGTGAAAAAGTGCTATTTTGGGAAGCAGAGACTCTCCGTATCTGAAAATACTGACCCAGATATTGTTTGGTGTCTCTTCCTCACTACTACTTCTCAGTAAAAAAGGGAACGTTTCAGAGAAAATCAAGCCGTGGAGCAGTTTTCTCCATCCTGGTTGTTCTTCAACAAGGCTCTATTTGGGAACATGAGAATTTCTTTAGATCTCCCAGACAAACCATTTTTAAAGACAAGACTACCTACAGTATTTCTGATCAGCATCTGATCGATAGGCTTGTGAAGTTTCAAAGAGGAAGTGAGAAAAATAATGTCCTTCACAAAAAAAAAACCCAGGGCCCTCATTTTAATCTTGCCCCTCCTCCCCAAATTCCTCACCCCTGCCTTAAATCACTAGGATTGTCTTAGTTTAACTTTGCCCTCCCTGCCAAGCATTGACATCTATTCAAGTTTGTTGAAATGCAAGTGTACAAAGGCATTGGAGAAAAACCAACTTTTCCATTGGGGAAGTATTCCCGTTTGATGCAATTTTTATTGGCCACCACATACTCATTATGGCTCAAGATCACAGTAATCAGAAAGCAGCATGCATTATTCTTTTAATCACATTTACAATACTCATACCTAAGAACCATGGTGGTGGGAGTACAGTGAATCAGCACTTGACATTCATAACATACATTCCTGCCTTGCCCTTAAATCGTTGCCTGGAATTTCCAAAGAATAATATTTTCACTGGCAGTTAATCCACCCCAATGACTTAAACAACTCGCTGTTGTATCTTTCATCTATTGTATAATTGCAGGCTAAAATATGGATATACGAATCTCCAGGATTTTGCCAAATAAAGTTCCTAGTTGTTTGTACAACCATTGCAGTAGGACTAAGGCTGTCTATTCCACTAAATACACTAAATGACTGGATTAATTTCTGGCATCTTACATTCCACAAAAATTTAGGGAAAGTAGAGCATCTACAATAGATTCACTTTATGCTCCCCTTCCTAAAATCCACATGCACTTTTTGAAGATGAAACTATTAAAACCACAGTTAAAGGACTATGAGTGCTTCTTCACATAGATTCTCAGAGAGCTTTTCTTGACTTGACTGCCTTGACTTATGTCGTCTTCTCCATCTTTGCATCATCCTTCAGAGAAGCTGAAAATCTCAGAATTCTGAGGTAGCTTTGATCTTATTTCTACAACACACCTTTTTCTAAGGACAAATGAGGGATGATGAGGATGATGATATAAATTCATTGAATTCAGGTTATTTTTGAGCCTAAAAATGAATGTTAAGTCCCAGATAATGATGCTGACTTCTTCTAGTATCACATTTCTATCACCATGATAGAAAATAATACCCAAGTTAGAACCTCCACATGAAAAAAAATGATCAGTCTATGCTAACTGAGTTCAGTGCTGCACTGGGCATAACATTGTTTGTTCTGAGCAGCAATATTTTGAAAGAGATGTTTCAGCAATTCAAACTGGTCAATTCAAGTGGATCTAAATTTGACCTCTAATTGTAAAAATAGTGTTAGTCGCAGAATTCTTCCATGAGAGAAACATGGAAGATAATTTTCCATAGACAGGGAGAGAATAAACAGGAATGACCGATAGAAAGTTATCAGGGAAAGTGAGGCACCACTGTCACTGTCAGTCAGGGACAATCATTTACTAGCACCTGCTTGGTGACCCAGTCAAATGTGATCCAAAGCCTGATGTCTACATCGGCATCCCACATTCACACTGCCAGAGACTTAAATAACATTAAATGGTCAGTTGTTAATCCCCAACCCTCAGAAGTATTTTAGGGGCAATCTTTGACAGTCCTGACTTTTGTACTCTTGAAACACTAGGAGCAATTAAATGAAAATTACTGCCCCAGATTCTGCTGCAACAAAAAACTCCTATCCACTTGACAAAGAGAAAGAAAAAAAGAGAGAAAAAGCAAATAAATACTATGCTTTCCAGACCAGCTTGTCTGTTGCTATGAGAAGAGGACAATTGTCAAAGCACACATCAGTTTCACTTCTCTTTCTTCTGTGGTCTGTCTTTACTGAGAGGGAGCCCTCAAGCCATCAAGCTGACATTACCTTTGGAGGACCTAAGAGAAGGGGTGAAGCACAAGTGCTCTCTAGTGGATATTAGTGCTAGCGAGTCTCAAAAGGAAAACAAAATTAAAATCTTTTACAGCAGTTTCAATACATCTTATATATCAGTTGTGCCCTTTCCTAAATTGGGGTGAATAGCTCATAATCTGTCATGCCTTAGTCATTTTCCAGTTGGACTATAGCAGTGTGCTCTACATGGGGCTGCCCTTGAAGAGTGTTCTGAAGCTGCAGCTGGCTAGGATGCTGATGGGGCTAGTAAGAGATATTTGATTGATGAATGTGAGTTTTATTGGGACTTTAATGTTTGTTATTTTAAAAATGTTTTATTTTTAGTGTACTTATTCAATTTGACGCCCAGTTTCATCTGGTAGGTGTGTGATTATATAAATTTATTAAATAATAAAATAAAATGATCTATACTTTAGTTGAGTTAGAAATAAATCACATTTCCAGTGTCTTGAGAATATGGAGGTCTCAAACTGCTTCAAAACCAGGGCAGAATTTTCATGTAAAAGTGCTCTAATTTAGTTATTTGACTCCAACCTATCATACTGTGTGGGTTTATTTTAAATTGTATATCCAATGGAGTTCCTTGTCTTTTTCTCCTTTTATTTCCTTGTATAAAATTAATCCCAGCATTACTTTTTCTGTATCTCTAAATTATCTGTTATTTCTCTGGTGATGACTATACTGTATATGTGAGAATCATTAAGATGTACCCATTTTCTCTCTCTCTATTTTACCTTGTTACATTTAACTCCTATTTTCCTCTTCAAGGCTTATGGTATGAAAACTGGGATTAGGTTTTTCTTGAAATCTTATCCTTCTGGAATATTTAAAGGATGTCGATCCCCATTGTAGCTGCCTGAAAAAGTTCTAGGGTGTTCAGCAACCTTTTATTTCCGTATTTTCAGAAATGAGAGGAAATGTCACAAGTGATAAGATCTTATAGTCTCACATATGGCCTTTATTAAAGATTTTTAATTTGTTAATTTGTTAATTGGTTAAAAATACACTTATGGTTGGAGAAAATGACTAAAAAACAAATAGACTTTAAGCCAGAATTATTTTTGTTAGGAATAATAGGAGCAAATTATGAGAAAGACTATATATTTAATTCTACACGTACTAACTGCAGTAAGAATTGTATTTGCCCAACACTGGAAAAATGAAAATTTACCAACTGAAGAAGAATTAATTAAGAAAATTTTACAGTGTGCAGAAATGGATAGATTGACTTTAAAGATAAAAGAGAAAGAAGACTCAGTGTATTTTAGAACATGGGATAATTTTTATCAATGGCTAGAAAAACGAGTTAGAGAGAAAGGAATGTGATAGGTAATTTTGAATATATATTAGCAAGAACAAGACCATCGAGCAATTAATTAACACATTGTTTATGATAATCAACTATTACTCATTTGTTTTTTTTAAAACACATGAACCCAGACATCATGCTGTTTGCCAAATATTGAGAATGTTATTTGAAAAAACCCTAACAATGTAACAATATGATAAAGACTGACTTAGTTTCATATTAACACTACATGGGTCTTTTTCTTTTCTTTTTTAAGTTTTAGTTCATATCACTATTACATATTTTATTGAATTGTCATAGATGTATCATTTTTATCTTCCTTATTAATTGCATTCAAATATCTTTTTTATAAATGTGGGTTGTTTTTGATAGCTATTACATGGTTTAGTCACAACTGAAACTTTGTGAACAAGGGACAGTATAATAACATATTAAATAAAATACAAATTAGTTTAGCTTTAAAATATAACCACTTTGATACAGTATATAGGCAGAAAGATGGCATATATAAAAAGAGAATATGATCTTATGGTTGGTAGCCAAAAATCACTCTTGAGCTGTCTGAATATCAAACTGTCATATAAAACATCTTGAAAAGAAGTCTTGAAGAGGCAACATTCTCTCCAAAACTGATCCAGTTGTTTTTTTATTAAAAAAATAATATTAAATCTGAGAGATATCTCAACTTGGGAAATGTTCTGAGTACACATCAAAAGAAGGGTAAATGCTGAGCATGCTACACCAGTGATGGAATTTCCAAGGGAAGAAAATTAATTGTCCTTTTGTGGAAAATAGTTTTGTAGAGACATTAATAAGAGCAGGAAATAATTTTCCCACTGGGCAAGAAAATTGGCAAACTGATTTCCTTTCCTAGTCACCAATCTTATTATCATAAGTGCTTTTGTCACCCAAAGGATACAAAAGGCAACCATTACAGCTAGCCATGAGAAAATGATGAATGCCTACTTATATTAACTTTGGAAAGTAGCAATCTGAAAATCCTTTCAGGAGTTCAAAGGTTTTCACATGAAAGACCATTGTTGGTTAAGACAGTCCCTTACTGGTAAAGATTGAGGCCTGTTTTTAATGGGTCCTTATAAATGTTTTATAGAGATTTTGAACTTTGGCTAATGAGAGCAGAGTTTTGGAAACATTATATTTGGAAACAAAATATAAAAATTATTTATGACTGATGGTTCCTGACTAAATGTCTAAAATTTCACATGGCATGACACTGTAAAATTCAGTAGTTTTTTTTATTTTGCATGGGCAAATGAAGTTACTTATTGACTTAATTATTTACAAGCTTTATATCCTACTTTTACAAACTCTGAGTGGATTACATGATCTCTCATTTGAAACATAGGAAGCTGCTTAAGAGCAGCTAAAAGAGGTGCCTTAGGGATGTATTGTATATTAGATTCAGCTGAGTTAATCGAGGCCAATTTATTCCAGATTCTCTTCAATTTTCCTTACCCTGGAGCTTCACAAATTTTTATGTTCAGTGTGGTATTTTGGAGGGCTACAGTACGAAGGCAATATGCCAATGTAAAAAAAAAGAAAAAGATGCTGTTTTTATGTTAATTTTTCTGTTTTTGGAAAATATCAACATGAATGAAGAGTAGAATAAGTGGAGTGACGAATGGAACCATCATTAATTCAAAAGGAACATGAAAACAATGTAGTGGAAAAGCTTTCAAGGAATGGTGTAAAGCAGGGGTGTCTAACTTGCAACATCATGTGACGTGTCGTGACGTATCACAACTTTTTTGCCATTTCCAGCAATAGGGTGGGCATGGTTTTGCTATGATGCATCCGGCCCGTGGGCCAGCAGTTTGACACCCCTGGTGTAAAGGAAAGAGATTATATCTGCATCATTTTCTTAATCATTTGATGGCTATTGCAACAAGGGCAGTTTTTCAACTTAATTTTCTGCAGAACTATTCCTCCCTGACACATCTCAGGACAACACACCTTCATCTCACTGTATTCTTTTAAGATCTTTATATACTGTATATTTGTTGCCTCATCTGCATTCAAGATGATATGTACTTGATGAGCAAAATGCATTCCATCTGGAAGCCAGGTTCTTGGTTTTCCAAGAGATACAATTTCCACCACCCAGATACTGCTTCTTAACCAAAGGCAATATATGCTAATATTTAACATTAGTATGTACAGATCTGTTCCCAAATCAGTATCTGGCTTTCTATGTATGCTTTATTTTGCACAGACATTTGATTGCGGATAACATGGGATTAATGTGAAACATTGAAAGACAATTGAATTGTAAGTAATGCAAGATTGCTATGATTATTGTTGGGAGCAATATGCTGACTCTGTAAACCGCTTAGAGAGGGCTGTAAAGCACTGTGAAGTGGTATATAAGACTAAATGCTATTGCTATTCTAAATGCCGCAATTAGCTATTTAGATTCTACTGGATTAAATTTGATTCCTGCTGACGATATAGACAAATCACAATCCTGATCTGTATTCAATAATGCCTCATAGCATTTCCAAGAACATTCCACTTGAATCCTCATCCTATCTGTTACCTTCCTTTTCTTTTAAATCTTGCCAAACATCATTATTTTTTCTCTAATTATCTGCTTAAATCTTATGCTCATAGTTTTTACTTGCTAATCGTTGCTACAAGAGAACAGCCAACCTTAATTTGCTTGAGAATTAATTCTTGCAGTCCATGACATACATAGTAGCCATTTCAAATCCATGATTCAAAGGCAGTTCCTTCTCCTAGATGGGCTGATGGGCTTCCCTCATACCTCCAGAGTTCCAAATACTCTTACACCATGATGAATTATTCTGAGCATCATTCTTATTCCTTTCAAGCCACTGGGATTGACCCACCCTACCTGTGCTGGCAGAAAGGATATGCTGTAGGCCCCTTTGACCCAATTATTCTGGCTAGTGGGGGTCCAGGAGAAGGACCTTCTCTATCATTGCACATGCCCTCTGGAACATCTTGCTCCTGGAGTGAGGTTGGCTCCAACCCTCCTGACCTTTGGTAAGAGCCTAAAGACCTGGTTCTGCCAGTTACCTTGGGGTTTCAATGGGGCAGCATCATAGTGAAGGTGGTTGATCGATTAACATTAACATCCCACCTCCCCCTCCATCCTGCTCTTGCCCTTTCCCTCTTTTAATTGTGCTGTAGTGTTTGACTGTTTGTCCTAATTTATTTATGTCTTTAGTTTCTATAGGTTTTTTTTACCTTTTATGATTGTAAGCCGCCCAGAGTTACCTTGAGGTAAAATGGATGGCCAATAAATTTTATAAATAAAATAAATAAACCTCTGAGCTTCATCCTTCTCTTTTCAACTGTGCTGGCAACATTAACTATCAAGAGTTTGTACTTCTGCTGATAGTGCTTTCAGGCTCTTTGGAATTATTAAGCCCTCTTACTACATCAAGGGGCATATTCCTCGGCAACTGTGTATCTAGCAAGTAGAGGACTGCTATCAGGCCTACATCCAAGCCTGAAAAAACAGTGTTTGAATTAGGAGGTATTCTTTAATCAGAATAGGTAACAATATTAGCTTCCACTTTATACTTTGCCTAAATACAATAATAATGTATTCACATTTGGATAAATTTACATTGCCTAGGAATTTTTTTATGTATTCCATTGTTTTTAGCCACTGCAGACTATGTTATACTACCCAAGATAATATCTTTGTTTTCTCTTTCACATTTTACAGTGCCCAAATGCCTTGTATCTATTATCTGAATGTTGTCTTTTTGCAATATTTAGGTACTATATATAACTGAGGCCTCTGAGAACTATTCCATCATGAAGACTACCTTTATTTTAAAGTGAAAATTGACCTGACTAGCTGTAGTGATAGCTTTGATTACTGACTACAGCATGAATGAAGTCATTTGTTGTGGCTTCTCCAAATTTCTGTATTTCTCCTGACACAAGGCAGCTTTTTTCTATCAAGCTGAAATGGATAATACCAAATTTCTCAGCATTTTCTCTGGCAGTACTTTAAAAACTCTGGATAATGTGTTTGCTTGTACCTGATCTTTTCCTGGCATTAACTCAATAGTTAAGTCATTTAGTCGAGACTAGGAAATGACTCTTTGTATATACCTTTGCTTCCTTAGCAATAGATAATAAAGGCTTGTGGTCAAATTCTGCAACAAACAAAGCTTCCAATACTTTAAACAACTGTATATTTGGCTAGTTTTTACCACTATGATAGTATGATAGTACTTGTCTATGGAGATTCTCATTCATCCAGGTTGTTGTTCTTCAAAGGTGCCAACTAGACTTTCTTTGTTTTTCCTTGAAGATGTTTTGCGTCTCATCCAAGAAGCTTCTTCAGTTCAGTTTGGATGAGAAGCAAAACATCTTCAAGGAAAAACAGAAAGTCCAGTTGCTCTTTGAAAAAGGCACCTTTGAGATATGATAGTATTTGGTTTCTAAAAAGATCCTAGAACCACATACACCTGGTTTCTAAGAAGTCTTTTGCCTCTGTGCCCTACATAGGCTATTATGATCTGTACACTTTGTTTTAGTTGATTCATGTTTTGTCTTCTTAAGTTACTGAGACTTTTGATTTATTTAAGATGTTTTAGAGCAGTGGTTTTCAACCTTTTTAATGCCGCGACCCCAACCAGTCGTAAGTCGAGGACTAAACCGGTCGTACGTCGAGGACTAAACCGGTCGTAAGTCGAGGACTAAACCGGTTGTAAGTCGAGGACTTTCCCTGCCCGGGAGCGCCACGCATGTGTGGTTCCGCCCCCTGCGCCGGCCGAGGCATAGCTGGCAAGCGGCAGAGACGGAGCAGGCCGACCACCAGCTGGCCCAGCCCAAGGGAGGTAAGGCACCCGCCGGAAAAGGGGGAAAAATGGCGGACAAAAAAAATGGCGGACAAAAAAAATGGCGGACAGCCTTGCTTGGCGACCCCCGTGAAATGGTCGATCGACCCCAAATGGGGTCCCAACCCATAGGTTGAGAACCACTGTTTTAGAGGTCTTCAGTTGGTTTATGTGATATGGGGATGGGTGAGGTCATAATAGTCTGTTGCCTGTTTCTGAAATGTTTTTGATGAAAAGTGTTATTCTTTTTAAGGCTTGTGTTGGTTGTGCTGTAGTGGATGAGTGGTAAGCTACTTTTTTTCCAGTGGTCTAGTATTTTCTTCAGTGAGATTTTCCCGTTAGTAGCAGATGTATGGACTTTAATCTTCACTGGAACTTCATTACAGGAAGATAAAGGTTGAAAACCCTTTTTCTCTGATGCTGTAGCATTCTGATTTCAACCCCGAGGGTGCAATTTGATTTTTGTAAAACAAACATTCATAGAGTTGTTAACCTGCATGAACAGGATATCTTTAAGACAGAAGAAAGTAGAACTACAAAGTGATTCAGCAGCAATATGACCAGGCTGGCATTTGATGTTCATCTTCAAAAGCAAAGAATTGAGTGTTAGATCAGACATAGATGCCAGTCAGTGTAAAATAGTTGCAGAGAAAATAATTTGATTTAAAGTTAAATTAACATCAAAATAAAGGAGAGAGAGAGGGGAAAAAAAGAGGACAAAGTCAAGCAAGTTGACATCTACTTTAATTTACCATTTCATTATTAGGAGATGGATCTGGGTGGAGTGTTGTGGTAAATATTTATAATATCTATGGAAAGAGCCAGTTTAGTCTAGTGCAGGAGTAGGCAACCTTGGCTCTTTTATGACTCGTGGACTTCAACTCCCAGAATTCCTGAGCCAGCACAGCTGGCTCAGGAATTCTGGGAGTTGAAGTCCACAAGTCATAAAAGAGCCAAGGTTGCCTACCCTTAGTCTAGTGGTTAAGGATGCAGGCTGGACCTTTTTTAGGCATAAACACGACTGGCTGGCTTTGGAGTAGTCATTCTTCCTCAGCCCAACTTACCTTGTAGGGTACATTTGTGGTGAAAATAGGAGGAAGAAAGAGTATTAGGTATGTTTGCCACTTGAGTTATTATTTTTATTAAAAATAATAAAGGAAGGATAAAATATCTAAAACAAATTTATCTATGAGGCATTGATAAAATGCTTGGCTTTCTAATCTATTTTTTTCATTACTTGGTCTAGTAATGAACATTAACATTTCTAACTTATAAGGGATGTTCTAGTTTGAATAAATTCCAGATGAAGTCAATAAATTTCAAGTGGAAAATTCAATTAGAATTAAATTATTTTTATCAGTTTTTTTAAAAAAAATTCACTGGTAAAAATGAATGTATATCTTCCTTTCTAGGATATTACTCTGCAGTGAGATAATTCTGTTGACGGTTCTTAGGATTGGCACCCTAAAAACTATTAATAGTCAATTTATCAACTGTGAGCTGTAGATGTGCAGCGTTACTATTTCTTTTCTACTTTTGTATGCTCCCCGCAATACTGTAATTCTTTCACATTTCATAATAAACACATTTTTCAAGTACTGTGGTTGATGAAAGAAGGTCTTCTGTTTCATTTAAATCATACAATCACTTTCTCAAAAGTAAAAGAGCTGGCACTGGTCATTCTAGCCCATGCCTGGCCCAAATTTTAGTAACAGAAATAACAATAATAATAACAATGAAACCCCCCAGGAGCACAGATGGGATCCATATGGAGGAATTCTGCTCATTCTGATTCTCCTAGGGGTTAGGGGGCTTTTTGTATTTTTTTTAGCTATATCTCCCCGAGAGCATTTCAGTTCTGTTGGCACTTTCTATAGCAGAATTAATAATGACATTCTCCTGGCAGGCATCCAGTTGTGTAAGTTTATGGAGTAATTTTGTAATAGAGCTGTGAGAGTTCATTGGGAAAAAAATTACCAGCAGGTGAACAAGCTGTCCACCTCACTCCTCTAAAAAAAAATCAAAACACACACATACACACCAGTGCACACCCCGTCAGCTTAGCAACCTTGGAAAGACTTTCGCCCCTATGGTTTTCCTCAGAGTCAGAGGTTCGGAGTTAGGCAGGTCAATAAGCCCACTCTCTCCCACTTCCAGCTGCGAAAATCATACCCATGTTTCCCATTTGTACTCCTTCTATTTATAAATCAAATGTCTGAGCTGACTTTGCCCTCTGTTCCAGCTGCATAGTCCCTGCCCCAGTTCTCTGCCATTCAAAGAAATGATTTAATGGATGTATCCCAAAGATCAGTCATCTCCTCTGAATGCCCTCCCTCATCCAGCTGCAGTTTCCTGCCCCATCTCCTTTATAAGCAATGATGAATAAATTAAACTCATCTCTCCCCACTCCCTTTTTTTCATCCATGCAGCTGAAAATCCACAACCCTCTTTGCTAGGCTGCCCCCCAGCTTCAAACTCCAGTTGCTAGGTATGATTCAAGGGAGGCACGGGCCTAGGACAGTGGCTTCTCCTTAGGCTAAATTTTGCTTTTCTCTTATGGTCACTCTGAATAAGTAGACACAATAGCTGTTCCTACATGTCAATTGTGAATATGGGGTAACAAACTCACCTGACGAGAATGTAAAATCTCTTTTGTTTTGAACGCATGGCCTGATCTCATAGAGACTTGGCTCTTACTGGCAGATATGTTCTCCAGGCTGGTTCTCCTGTATGAGTTGCATCGCCTGAATGGGGATTCATTTGAAATGACAAGTGCTATGAAAATGTATTGTGAGATGCCTCATTTTTACAAACTGTTTTTACAGGTATCAAGTGATGAATTAACTTCCATGTATAAAGTTTTCAGCAGCAGGATGAGTTCAGAACTTCTCATGACCTATCAGAGAGTAACCCCAGATCAGGACTGGACAACACCAACCATTAGCAGGATCCTTCATGTTTTCATGTACTTCATATAATATGCTTTGATTATGAATTTGGATGAGAGATGCATCAGCCTGTTAAATATCATCCTAAAACAAAGTCATTGACTAATAACAACCGTGTTATTAATTTAACAACAGTAGTGATTCACTTAACAAACATGACAAGAAAAGTCATAAAATGGGGCAAAACTCACTTAACAAATTTTTCACTTAGCGACAGAAATTTTGGGCTCAGTTGTGATCATAAGTTGAGGACTCCCTGTACATCTTGTGGCAGGACATCTGAAGCAAGTATAAAGGCTATGTCATTTGTAGGTAATGCCATTACATGTGTGTTGTTTGCCTCCTCTTGCCTGCCCCCCTTCTCCCCCACCCAGCACACACATATATTGTAGCCAGTGTGATGTGGTGGATAAGGTGTTTGGCCAGCATCAAGGAAACCAAGATTTTACTCCAGTCTCAGCCCAGGAAGTCTCTTGGATAACCTTGGGACAACCTTCTTGACAGCATGCTTGTTGTGGGGAAATATAGGAGGAAGGAACTGAAGCTTCTATANCCCCCCTTCTCCCCCACCCAGCACACACATATATTGTAGCCAGTGTGATGTGGTGGATAAGGTGTTTGGCCAGCATCAAGGAAACCAAGATTTTACTCCAGTCTCAGCCCAGGAAGTCTCTTGGATAACCTTGGGACAACCTTCTTGACAGCATGCTTGTTGTGGGGAAATATAGGAGGAAGGAACTGAAGCTTCTATACAAATGATGTACTTCTGTACTTCTAATAAAATAACTAAATAAATGCTTAATGCTGGAATCTGAAAATACAGCTAAGCCTTTGCCATCTTCTCTTGATCTTCATTGATGGCAATATTAACCAGCTCCTTATCATTCTTTTTAAAGATCTAATCTCTTTAAAATTTGGTCAGGTGTGAGGGAAGTTAGTAGAGAGAACAAAACATAACACACAATTAACCAGTGGAACAGCTTGCCTTCAGAAATCGTGGGCGCTCCATCACTGGAGATTTTTAAGAAGAGACTGTTCTCCTGCTTGAGTAGGGGGCTGGACTAGAAGACCTCCAAGGTCCCTTCCAGCTCTATTCTATTCTATTCTATTCTATTCTATTCTATTCTATTCTATTCTATTCTACCTACAAGGTCCCTTCCAGCTCTATTCTGATTGATTGAAACATTTTTCAGAGGTAATTGTAAGGTGGGCCATGCCCAGTAAGCAATCAAACAAAAAGTGTTTAGGGCAACCATACACAGGCTTTAAAATCCAGACAAGCAGTTGATAACTGCAAAGTATAGAAAAAAGCCTACATTTTTTGCTTTTAAAAGATTATTACTGGGAATTATACAGTCTCCCCCCTTCTCCCCCACCCAGCACACACATATATTGTAGCCAGTGTGATGTGGTGGATAAGGTGTTTGGCCAGCATCAAGGAAACCAAGATTTTACTCCAGTCTCAGCCCAGGAAGTCTCTTGGATAACCTTGGGACAACCTTCTTGACAGCATGCTTGTTGTGGGGAAATATAGGAGGAAGGAACTGAAGCTTCTATA